>NC_135972.1:30612412-30912412 GCF_053455715.1 Rhinoraja longicauda | reverse complement strand
TCTAAATTCCAGTGTATACAAGCCTAGTCGCTCCAGTCTTTCAACATATGACAGTCCCGCCATTCCGGGAATTAACCTAGTAAACCTACGCTGCACGCCCTCAATAGCAAGAATATCCTTCTTCAAATTTGGAGACCAAAACTGCACACAGTACTCCAGGTGCGGTCTCACTAGGGCCCTGTCAATGACCTAGTAACACAGGCTTAAGAGACAGACCCTTATAATTGCTCTCATGACCCTTGTGTGTCCTCTGTTTCCAATCTCACCAATATTTACATCCTTCCTGCCAACTGTTGCTCCAGCTGATCCTTCAACTCTAATGTCCCTTAAATGCCTAACTGCCTCACACATGGCTGCATCACTGCAAGGATCTTGATGACATTATACACGGATTCCCATCTGGTTAGATGCCTCGACAATCAACAATGACTATCAGTCTATCCCTGATAGGTGGATAACTGGATAGAATTACACCGAAGGAGCTCAGTGAAAAACAAAGATACTAGAGGAGCAAGATGAACCACTCCGTCGAAATTGCCTATACTGAAGTGTAATACGCAAAGGAGCGTAACGTCCGCCATTTTAGTAGGCAAAGCCCGCCGTTCGTTATGCCTCTCGCAGTGTAATCAGTGTTTTGGGGGAACAGTATGTGTGATGATACCATAAAAAGGCAGAATGTATCTCATCTATCAATTCACAGATTTTTGTTATTTTTCTTTTTAAATGTTACTGCAAGTTTCTGCCTACTAAAATGGCGCCATGACATACTACGGTTTTTAGGGTTGAGTGGTCTATCTTACTCTGCTCTATTATCTTTGGTGCAAAATGAGCAAGTGCAACATTAGTCTATGATCACGGACACCCCGTAGACCATATTTTTGGCTACCTTTCAACAGACACTATTGGAAAGCAGTGAGAGAATAGATGTATTTTGCTTTCCCTTTTCTACCCCCCTGGGACAGAGTAGCTTCAGTGTAAATACTAACACCAAATACAATTTCAGATAATACAATAAGTGTTTGGGTTTCATTTAGTTTAGCTTAGATATACAGCGTGGAAACTGGCCCTCCTCCGGCCCACCGGGTCCGTGTCAACCAGCGATCCCCACACACTAACACCATCCTACACACGCTAGGGATAACTTACAATTTTTACCAAGCCATTCACCCTACAAATCTGCACGTCTTTGGAGTGAGGGACGAAAGAGGAGTGCCCGGAGAAAACCCGCACAGGCCATGGGGAGAATGTGTAAACTCCACACAGACAGCACCCGTGGTCAGGTTTCTGGCACTGTAAGGCGGCAACTCTACCTCTGCGCCACACCTGCCCACTGTGCAGAATCTGAATTTAATATATATTTTCTTGTGACACAGAAGGTAGCTGCAGAATGGGATTGGTCTCAAAGCTATCCCATTCCCCCGCTTAATTTCCTGTAATCAGTGCAATATCATACGGTATTAACCGATTCTCTACACTAAGAAATTTAAAGCGGCCAATTACCTTCATGTTCAGTACGTCTTTGGCATGTTGAAGGAATGAAAAACATCCAGAAAAGGGGGGAGGTGGGGGCTTGGGGGTTGTGGGGGGGGGGGGGGGGTGTGGGGGAGGGTTGGGGGGGTGGTTGTTGACGGGGAAGGTGGAACCCCACCTGCATTCACAAGAGGAACAAACAAACCACACACAGACAGCAGCCCTGGAGCTGTGGAACAGGTGCACTACCTGCAGGAGCACCTTGTCTTCATCATTTTGTTGATCATTGTGCATCCAATGTATTCTTCATCTACACCATCCCCAACCCCCAGACAATCCTCCCTCCAATTGGCACCATTGTTACCAACACACAATTTTTAAAAGCAGTGAGCAATTTTGTTAACTTGGCTCAGAACATAATGGTATCAATTTTGGAAAATTGAAACTACCACACAAATAAACCATAAAAATCCTGAGACTGTGGGAATGTGGAATGTGGATGTGGACAGCGGTAGAGTTGCTGCCTTACAGCGAATGCAGCGCCGGAGACTCAGGTTCCATCCTGACTACGGGTGCTGCACTGTATGGAGTTTGTACGTTCTCCCCGTGACCTGCGTGGGTTTTCTCCGAGATCTTCGGTTTCCTCCCACACTCCAAAGACGTACAGGTTTGTAGGTTAATTGTTTGGGCAAATGTAAAAGATAAATAAAAAATTGTCCCTAGTGGGTGTAGGATAGTGTTAATATGCGGGGATCGCTGGGCAGTGCAGACCCGGTGGGCCGAAGGGCCTGTTTCTGCGCTGTATCTCTAAATCTAAATCTAAATCTAAATGTGATCAAAGTTCATTTTTGGAATTTGTTTAGGAAAAAGCTTGATCAAGATCAGCCAACTCAAAAAGGAAGAATTCTCAGCATGGCAGATAGTGCAAGAACAGTAATGGATTAGCTGGCAGCGTAAGACTCTCCCTGATTTCAATTTCTGTGGATGTTAACAACAGTATAGGGTGTTTCATATAAGAGGCCAATCCTGCTGGGCCACCGAGCAATAAAAGTGTAAACCCAGTCCAAATCTCCATGCGAATTTTCCAGCACATGGTTATCCATTGCAAAGGATTAGCAGGACAGTACATTAGTGTTGGAAGTTTGATGTAAAATTCTGTGAGAATTACAGTGTTGTGCATATATACAGGGAATTAAACACAGTCCACTTCACAAGAGCACTTTGAGACTCTAAGCAATGTCTGCAGATATCAGGACAGATGAAGGAAAGTCTAATGAAAGAAGAAGGCTTTAAACAGCAACTTGAAGGAAGAGAAAGAGGAAGAAACAGAAGGAATTTTGGAGCTTCAGTGTAAAAGGAATTTGGAGCCTGTCCTACCAATTTTGGAAGTGATACAAGAGAACAGTTTGCAAAGATTGATAAATGTTGAGGTGAAAGTTATAAATGTGGAGAGCAGTTAGGTCATTATGAACTCAAAAGATGAGAATGGGAATTATAAACCGGAGGTATCACAAAAAGCTGGAGTAACTCAGCGGGTCAGGCAGCATCTCAGGACAGAAGGAATGGGTGACGTTTCGGGTCGAGACCCTTCTTCAGACATCTGAAGAAGGGTCTCGACCCGAAACGTCACCCATTCCTTCTCACCTGAGATGCTGCCTGACCTGCTGAGTTACTCCAGCTTTTAGTGATACCTTCGATTTGTACCAGCATCTGCAGTTATTTTCCTACACATTATAAACTGGAGTGTAACCAGGCCAATAGGTGATTTCGAAGCACCTATGGATCAAACATTGCATTAAACCAATTTAAATCATGAAGGCAAATAAGACAAAGTATTGACAATTGCTACCATTTAAAGGATTTTAGGGAAACCATATGAGAATGAAAGAAAATACACAAAAGCTGCAGAATGGGTCAGGCAGCGTTTATGGAGAAAATGGATAGAGAACGTTTCGGGTGGGCCCCGACCTGAAGCATCACCTATCCATGTTCTTCGGAGATGCCTCTCTGACCCTCTGAGTTACTCCAGTACTTTGTGTCTTTTTTTTAGTAAACCAGTATCTGCAGTTCCTTGTATGTGCATATGTGAATTACTTGGTTATGAAAAAAGAATCATTCACACAAATCAATACAGGTCAAATGGAGAAAGAGAGAGAAGGCTCATTCACCTCGAGTGTGTGGTCCACATATTCTTTCTAATAGTAGGAAACAATACATTTTATACTAAATTTGGAGGTGAGATTCAATCCTATCAAACTAGAGGGGTTCTGTTACCACCTCTTAACCAACCCAAGGCAGGAACATGGATGATCAGCCTATTGTCTCACCAACCTCTCTGGGTACTGATCCCTGCCTCTGGTACGAAACAATGACCTCACCTTTCATCACCACCCACATCTTCCCAGAGGACATTTGTTCCCAGTTGGCATGTTATTCTGAGCCCACATTTCACCTGGTGGTTAGCAATGTTCGACAGACCTGTCACCTGACTTTGCAATTCTGCAGAGGTTCTGCAGACGTTAAGCATGTGTGACTCATTTTATCTTGGCACAGTGACCAACTCTCCCACGTGTGGTTGGTCATTTATATTTACCTTCTTCTAGACGATAACTGTGTCAATATCTCTTGCTCTGTCTACCTTAGCTATCGCAAAGCCTGAGAAAACATGACAGACTGCTGACAATAAAGATGTCGTGCCTATATACCGTTGCATGTCTTGTTCTCCGCTTGCTCAGGCACAGGTGTTACTACAAAGACTGTTTTAATCTAGAGATAGCTAATAGAGATGACATTTCTTCAAGAGAACATTCTTGTTGGCTGTTTGTACCTTAGTTGTACCACTGAGCGGACTGATTTAACGATGTAAACCAAGTGTACCTGGTCTGGCTTTAGTGAGCCAGAATTACAGTTTTATCTTATTACCTATTTTGACAAAAAAATACTCGTATCGACCCCACGTGTTACATCGAAGATGGACACAAAATGTTGGAGTAACTCTGCGGGTCAGGCAGCATTTCTGGATAGAAGGAATGGGTGACGTTTCAGGTTGAGACCCTTCTTCAGACTGAGTCAGAGGAGAGGGAAATGAGAGATATGGATGGGTATGGTGTGAAAATGAGAGATCAAAGGAGTCATAAATCCAGGAAAATGTAGAATAGATCATTGTTAGCTCGGGGAAGGTGACAACGAGACATACAAAGTAAAATTTAATCAGGAGGACAGTCAAACTAGTTGGAGAACTAGTCTGAAGGAGGGTCTCGACCCGAAACATCACCCATTCCTTCTATCCTGAGATGCTGCCTTTCCTGCTGAGTTACTCCAGCATTTTGTGTCTATCTTCAGTGTAAACCAGCACCTGCAGTTCCTTCCTACATACAACATGTTACACCCTCTGGCCGTGCAGGTCCCATTTCAATGCAAACTAATGTTTATTAGCTGATTAATGCATTGAGGTAAACTTGAAATACGGGAATGGTAGTTGTTTAAATGTTTGGATCAATGAATCATAAAAAGGATTTTAATATTTCCTCATATTAAGAAGAAAATGACCCATGCTTTTAAAATTATGCAGAAATCACTGAGTAGATGTCATACTTTGAGATATTCTGACGAGACTGCAGAAGTGGAAGAAATTATCTTAAAGGAAGCCTCAAAGAAATACAGTTCAGAGAATTATTTCATCATACAAAATATTGCTAAGGGCTGGTGTATTAATAGAAATGCTCGAAAATGGAAATGCACAGGATGCCATCAAGGAATACAGAGACTTTAATGTGGTGTCAGTACAGGGGGGAAATAAGAAATAAGAACACTCTCCACTGATTCAGGGAAAGAATATGAATGAAGTGGTGGAGTAGCAATGTACCAGGCAAGCTGATGTTACTTTCCACAGTAAATGAATTCCACTGTGAGCACCTATTTCCAGTATCAAGTTCTCTCTCCTTAGGTATTGCAAAGGCTAAAGGCTGATGGAAAAATAACATCAATCCCAGCAATATGCCTTTTTTCCCAATTTCTGAAGGGCACTTGTGGTTTTCTAAGAGTGATTCATCCAGTTACCCTTCGGGTTGGTCTGAATGGTTGAGATAATGTGGCTATTGATTTAGCTTCATGACATTGAGCTATATTTCTCTAACTCCAGGTAGCCCCGGCATTCCCTCTCTCTCTATCCCTCCCCCACCCAAGTCGCACCAGCTTCTCGTTTTCACCCGACACACAGCTAACAATGGCCTGTTTCCAATATCATTGTTACTTTTTTGCACATCTTTCATTCATTGTTCTTTATCTCTCTACATCATCGTCTATATCTCTCGTTTCCCTAATCCCTAACCAGTCTGAAGAAGGGTCTCGACCCGAAACGTCACCCACTCCTTCTCTCCAGAGATGCTGCCTGTCCCGCTGAGTTACTCCAGCTTTTTGTGTCTATATTCATCAAAAGTTGGATTTAGTTTTTCCGCATGAATTTGTCCGCTTGAGAGTAAGGACATTATGGGTGGCACTGTGGGGCAGCTGGTAGAGCTACTGCCTCAAAGCGCCAGAGGCCCGAGTTCGATCCTGACCTTGGGTAGTGTTTGTGTGAAGTATGCACATTCTCCCTGTGACTGCGTGAGTTCCTCCAGGGTGCTCTGGTTTCCTCCCACATTCCAAGGATGCGCGTTTGTACGGGTTAATTCACATCTGCAAATTGCCCTTAGTGTGTAAGGAGTGGATAAGAGAGCGGAATAAAACAGAAATAGTGTGAACGGTTGATTGATGGGCTCGGTGGGCTGAAGAGCCTGTTTCTATGCTGTATCTCCAAATTAAACTGACATTCCTTCGTTTTAGGTCTACCCCAGAGCCAAAAGGCATAATTTATCAAACAACATAGACAGGCACTTTATCTTCTCATAATAGTTCCAATTTATTGTTGTCGTGCAGGACTTTGCATTACTTCACTCTGACTACATTTCTGTAGTATGAAGCTCGTTAAAAACACATTTGTTCTGACCAAAAACTGTGCTAAATAATTAAGGATGAAGGGTCAGAGGCAATGTCATGCTGCAATATGTAAAGCAAAGGCAGCCAGTAAATTAGCAGATTTACAGCATCTACATTCAGTGAATAAAGGCTGTTGTTCTGTACTATTTGACTTTAATTAGTGTAATTGATAATAGTTTAGGGCTCCTTGCTAAGCTAATCATGCAGATACATCTTTTCCTGTCAAAAAGCAAATTAAAAGCAGGTGGATGTCATTTATTAATTCTGCAAGCTGGAAAGGGAGGAATGAAGATTATTTTTTCAGGGTCACGAGGGACATCGTGTCTTCTGCAATGAATAGTGTGTCTTACAGTGGAAGCCACTGGTACACCAAGCGGCAATGAAAAACATTCACAAAGAAGTGCAATGAATTGAGGAAAATGAACTGTTAATGATTAGTTTCCAAGCTTGTATTATTACGGGGAAGAACACAATGACTGAAGATCGTTATTGCGATTCTCATTTTAAAAGAACAGCCAATTTCTTGGTTAAATATATTGATGGAGACCACATTTGGATGCAGTGAGTTGGCACGACGTACTTGAAAAGAATTGGTGCGCAGATTGGAAACTGGAACTTAATTTAGGAAACATTGGCAAAACTACCGGTGTTGCAAATCAGAAAGACAGGTGGAAGCTGCTAGATATATCCAGCATGGGAAGTGGTTTCATACTGGTTCTCTTAACCCCAGAGAAAATAAGAATGAGGAGTGACCCATCTGAAATCTTTAAAATATTGAAAAGGCTGGAGGAGCTGCAGAGAGAATGTGTCCGTTTTTGGGGATGTCCATCATTATAAATAGTAGCCAAGAGATCCAGAAATGAATACAGAGGAGACATTTTGGTGAGAATGTGGAACTTGTTATGAAAATGACTGGTTGTAAAATATATTGCGGATTCATTACGAGGACACAAGATGTGGATAGACGGAAATAGGAATATAGAGTATACAGGAATATAGAGTATAGGAATATAGGGTGGCACGGTGGCGCAGCAGTAGAGTTACTGCCTTACAGCGCCAGAGATCCAGGTTCTATACTAACCACGGGTGCTTGTCTGTACAGAGTTTGTACGTTCTCCCCGTGACCTGCGTGGGTTTTCTCCAAGATCTTCTGTTTCCTCCCACACTCCAAAGACGTACAGGTTACTAGGTTAATTGGCTTGGTATGAATGTTTAAAGAATTGTCCCTAGTGTGTGTAGGGTAGTGTTAACATGTGGGGATCGCTGGTTGGTGCCGACACAGTGGGCCAAAGGGCCTCTTTCTGTGCTGTTTTGTCTAACCTAAACTAAACTAGTGTGCAAAATTAGAGCACATGGTATTGGGGTTAGGGTATTGACATGGATAGAGAGCTGGTTGGCAGACAGGAAGCAAAGAGTAGGAATTAACGGGTCCTTTTCAGAATGGCAGGCAGTGAGTAGTCAGGTGCCGCAAGGCACTGTGCTGGGACCCCAGTTATTTACAATATTTATTAACGATTTAGACGTGGGAATTAAATGTGACATCTCCAAGTTTGCGGATGACACAAAGCTGGGTGGCAGTGTGAGCTGTGATGAGGATGCTATGAGGCTGCATGGTGACTTGGATAGGTTGGGTGAGTGGTTAGATGCATGGCAGATGCAGTATAATGTGGATAAATGTGAGGTTATCCACTGTGGTGATTAGAACAGGAAGGCAGATCATTATCTGAATGGTGTCAGATTAGGAAAAGTGGAGGTGCAATGAGACCTGGGTGTGCTTGCACATCAGTCACTGAAAGTAAGCATGCAGGTGCAGCAGGCAGTGAAGAAAGCTAATGGCATGTTGAGAGGATTTGCATTCAGGAGCAAGGATGTCCTGCTGCAGTTGTACAGGGCCCTTGTGACTCCTAAAGGAAATAATAGATATGTAGCTTTGAAAGGGAAGATTGGGAACAAGAGGAGACAGGGTGTGCTCACAAGGCAGGGAGAGGAGATGAGCAGGTAGCCCAGAGGGGGGAAACCCACACCAGCCGACTGCCGATCAGATCCACGCCATGCCCATGTAACCCTCTCTGCCACCAAGCCCACAACTGGTGAGGCGACTTTGATCTCTCCGCCCAATTTTCCAAGAGTCAAGTCAAGAGTGTTTTAATGTTAAATGTCCCAGATAGAACAATGGAATTCTTACCTGCAGTGGCACAACTGAATAAGTAAACATAATACTTTGTAAACAATATAATAAAAGAAAAAAAGAAGTTCAGCGTATGTATGTATATATATATATATATATATATATATGTGCATGTGTGTGTGTATACATATGAAGAAGGGTCTGAAGAAGGGTCTCGACCCAAGATGTCACCCGTTCCTTCTCTCCAGAGATGCTGTCTGTCCCGCTGAGTTACTCCAGCTTTTTGTATTTAAACCAACATCTGCAGTTCCTTCTCACACATATACAGTATATATACACGTGTATATATATATATATATATGTGTGTGTATATATATATATATATATATGTGTGTGTGTATATATATATATATATATATGTGTGTGTGTATATATATATATATATTTATTTATATATATATACACACACACATACATGCACTTAAAAACAAACAAACAATAAGTGGGTAAAAAGACCAAACCAATGCCTTCAAGTCTTTGTAGTTCAGAGCTTATGGGAGATTGTAGTGTTTAATAGCTTGTTGGCTATAGCGAAGAAACTGTCCAGAACAAATGAATGAAAGAGATGTAAAAAAGTAACGATGATAAAGGAAACAGGCTATTGTTAGCTGTTTGCGTGGTGAGAACGAGAACCTGTTGCGACTTGGATGGGGATGCCGGAGTAACTCAGCGGGACAGGCAGAATCTCTGGAGAGAAGGAATGGGTGACGTTTCGGGTCGAGACCATTCTTCAGACCCCCAGACTCAGCATCCCTGGAGAACATGGGTAGAAGACATTTCCATATCTTGGGGTCAGGATCCTTCTTCAGACTCATGTATAGCTGCTTTCCTTCAGCACCACACCATCAGCCCCAGGTCAAGGGCTGAGATTTGAAACGATATTTTAGATTTTTTTTTAGATTTAGAGATACAGCGCAGAAACAGGCCCTTCGGCCCACTGGGTCTGCGCCGCCCAGCGATCCCCGCACATGAACACTATCCTATACCCACTACGGACAATTTTTATATTTACCGAGCCAATTAACCTACGTACCTGTACGTCTTTGGAGTGTGGGAGGAAACCAAAGATCTCGGAGAAAACCCACGCAGATCACGGGGAGAACGTACAAACTCCGTACAGACGGCACCCGTAGTCAGGATCGAACCTGAGTCTCCGGCACTGCATTCGCTGTAAGGCAGGAACTCTACCGCTGCGCCACCGTGCCGCCCCCAAATGAGACCCAAATCTTGGGTCATGAGTGGACAATGCAGAGGCGGTGGTTGCACATGAGTGAGTGGCAATACCAACTGAACCAAACTGTCATCCATGTACACATCTGACATTATCAGCCCTGAATTTATCTCTCAAAAGATATATATATAATTAATCATCAGTAGAATTTTTTTTCCCCTGGAATGCTGTGCTTTCACTTACTGGACTGCTGAGCTCCAATATACTCTGTCCATCTGCAAAATCCACTAACCATCTGGCAGCTTGCTGAAGCCAGGAATTCCAGCTGGGAATAATGCCAAGTTGCATCACGAGCAGTGAATGAGTTAAATTGCTAATCAGGGAAACCATATTGATGGACTAAATTCCTGAACGCAGAAATTAACATAAATAGTGTCTTAATAAGCAACCTGTTCGTAACAACATGTATCCAAACTCATTACACGTTTCGTTGGCCAACCATTTCACTTCCATCCAAATCCCGGCCAGCTGATAGTTCCATGTTCCGTGTGAGTAATGTTTGCACAAAATAGTGCTGACTTATAATACATTTAACCAACTAATGACCTTACTTTCCCGAGAGTGCGATTGATTAGATAGATTGTAAATTACTTCTGAAACCTCTGCCGCAGAAAGATGAAAGGGATGCATTAATAAATAGGTATAAGAAAACGATATTCAAAAAGGAAACAGAAAAAAAAAGAAAGATCATTTTATGGCGAGTCCGAATTTGTTGGTTGTAGAAGAAGTTTATTGCAGCCGCAACATTCGAATACAGAGTTAAACAACAAGGTAAAGGACAACCATCACAAACTTACTGTCTTCCTTGAAGACTTCGCCGAACTAACTAAATCGGGCGCCAAACGCGCACATGACATCGCTGGCCAAACAGCGATGTCGCTCCCTGGACCAATCCCCATGGTCGCGTTCCCACGTGACCTCGCTGGCCAATCCGAGGGTTCGACGACCTGGACCATTCTCTATGGTCGCTACAATTTGAATGATTATTCAGCTGTGACCAAAATAGATGCACTGAGTGTAACTTTCTAGCAATACTTAAGGAGTGATCCTTTCATATTCTTGGACCAAGTACAGATAAAAGGAAATAACCATCTTTTAAATAATGTCATAACAGCAGAGTTAAACTTGCTGCCTGGGCTGTCATGTTGAAAGTAAATAACTCAACAAAAGCGTTCACACATGCAGCGCCAAGGGACAAATTTTGACAGCAACGTTTAAGAAACATTTAGACAGGTACACGGATAGGACAGGTTTAGAGGGATATCGGCCAAATGCAGGCAGGTGGGACTAGTGTAGATGGGACATGTTGGTCGGTGTGGGCAAGTTGGATCAAAGGGCCTGTTTCCATGCTATGACTCCATGACTAAATTTTGTGGAAAGGCACTCCAGCCCAAGATCCCCCAGAATTGGACCCCTGACAACTATCTGGTCAGAACTCAGCGGAGCAGTGGCATTCCATCTGGTGCTGCAGATTGAAATCCCTGCCTCAGAAATGGCCTAAAAGCATTGGCAGCTGGCCGAATCCTATTGCCATCGTTGTGACTACAAAGTCAATAGAGATTTCGGATCTATATAAATGTCTTACAGGTAAAAGTCATTAAGATTAATGTACATTGTTAAAAGACAGTGGTTATTAAGATTTTCTTTTAATTTGAATGATCTGAAACCAGATTTAATTAAACATTCAAGTTAAGCAAAACGATTTTTAAGTCATAACTTACTTTCCGCTTTGATTCCTAATCCCTCGCCCTTTCATTCTCACTGAACATGATGTAAACTTGGATGCTGCACCAAATTCGACCTGGCACAGGATCTGGGAGTCACTTCCACAGCACTGGTGTACTGAACTCCCAGCTAGACTGGGCAACGTGGCTGCACTCCAACAGATTCTGTTCCCTTTGGAACTGCCGGCATTTGTCAGCAACATCTGGCTTTTTATTTGAGCCGATTGTGATTGTATATTTTACCATTTAATACAGGCCCTGCAATGTTATATTTGGATCATAAACAAAATGGCTTCATAATTGTGCCACTCTTGAGCTAATGTCAGCCAATAGTTTTAAATGCTACCTGCAGATCATTTTAACTCCACTGATGGCCGAATGCATTGCTAAAGACATGGCCAGGGTGAAAGGGCCAGAGTTTTACTGATAGAAAAGAGTATAGAAGTGAGATCGATCGACTGGCTAAATGGTGCCAGCACAACAACCTAGCTCTCAATGTCAGTAAGACAAAGAACTGACTGTGCACTTTGGAAGAGGAAGGATTGAGGACCCACAAACCTGTCTATACAGGACGATGGTGGAGAGGGCCAAAAGCTTCAAACTCCAGGGTGTGCATATCTCTGAAGATCTTTCCTGGACCCAGCACACTGATGCAATTATGAAGAAAGCCCATCACGAAACATGTTATGGACTGAAGACTTGATACCTCAAGTAGCAAAGTGACTGAATGGGAATTTGAGTACAATTCTGATGTACTGAATTATCCAGACATTTCTCGTGCTGTAGCGATGTCAATTGTAATACATTGCAGCCTGTGAAGGAAAAAAAGAATCATGCATGTAATTTTCCCATGTGGTGCTAAGGTTGTAGCTCAAGGTGAGATGCTTGAGATTTTTCATGGTTTGCATGGATTGATTTCCCAGCTAAAAATGTGTTGGTTATATCAGTGTTTAATTTAATGAGAACTGTGTAAAATCTTGGTCAATTTCAGTTTCTCAGAGGTTTTATTCTCAGAGGTATTTGATTCTATTAATAATCAATGTGCTTCCTTTATAAAATCATTTCCATTATAACATAGCTTATTATATTTATGGGAAGTCAATTTAAATTTTAAATTAGGTTGAATGTTAAAAATACACCATTGCCAATTTGTCGTTGAGAACTGGAGATTCCCCCTATATACATGGATGTTACTCACCTTTGAGAATTCTCACTGATATCCATCTTAAGAGAGTTCACCGAATGGGCACACTGCATTGCCACGAAATGGTTACAACCAAAGATACTCGAGGAGCAAGATAGACCACTCGACCCTAAAAACCGTAGTATGTCATGACGCCATTTTAGTAGGCAGAAACTTGCAGAAACATTTTAAAAGAAAAATAACAAAAATCTGTGAATTGATAGATGAGAAATATTGTGCATTTTGATGGTATCATCACACATACTGTTCCCCCAAAACACTGATTGCACTGCGAGAGGCATAGCGGGCGGCACGGTAGCGCAGCGGTAGAGTTGCTGCTTTACAGCGAATGCAGCGCCGGAGACTCGGGTTCGATCCTGACTACGGGTGCTGTACTGTAAGGAGTTTGTACGTTCTCCCCGTGACCTGCGTGGGTTTTCTACGAGATCTTCGGTTTCCTCCCACACTCCAAAGACGTACAGGTATGTAGGTTAATTGGCTGGGTAAATGTTAAAAATTGTCCCTAGTGGGTGTAGGATAGTGTTAATGTATGGGGATCGCTGGGCGGCACGGACTTGGAGGGCCGAAAAGGCCTGTTTCCGGCTGTATATATATGATATGATATGATATGATATGATAGCGAATGGCGGGTTTTGCTTACTAAAATGGTGGACGTTACGCTCCGTACTACACTTCAGTATAGGCGATTTCAGCGGAGTGGTCCATCTTGTTCCTCTAGTATCTTTGGTTACAACTGTGTAACCAATTGCTCAAAGCTGATATTGAACCATAAACCTTTGAATCATCAGTTCCTCTGCTGTCCTAACACAAGAATCTTACTTATTAATCATCTTTCACTGTCCTTTCATTTATGTAATTTAGGTGATATTTTAATTCTATTCATATAATATCGCCTTCACCTGAGGAATGGCAACACATTAATTGTTGAAGCACAAGAGACCGCAGATGCTGGAAACCTGAGCAAAAACAAACTGCTGGAGGAACACCACGGGACAGGCAGCATTGTGGAGGGAATGACGTTATATGACATATGATGTTTCAGGTTGAGACCCCCCCAGCAGTTTATTTTTGCACAATAATTCAATTCCATTCTCTCTACAGTCTAGAGGACTTCATGGTGGGGCCACTCAACCAATACTTAGGATGATCTTTATATACCTCATTGTCACCTTCCCCTAGCTAAAAATGATCTATTCTACATTTTCCTTGATATTCGTCCCCTTCGATCTCTCGTTTTCACACCTTACCCTTCCACATCTCGGTGTCTCCCTCTCCCCTGACTCTCAGTCTGAAGAATGGTCTCGACCCAAAACATCACCCATTCCTTCTATCGAGAGATATATTGCATGGCTCGCTGTGTTACTCCAGCATTTTGTGTCTATCTTAGGATGGACAGGTTGACTTCTGGGAACAGATGGTACAGAAGATAGACACAAAATGCTGGGGTAACTCAGTGGGTCAGGCAGCATCTCTGGAGAAAAGGAATAAATAGGTGATGCTTGGGGTTCAGACCCATCCTCAGACCAAGGAAGGGTCTCGACCCGTAACGTCACCTATTCCTTTTCTCCAGAGTTGCTGCCTGACCCACTGAGTTACCCCAGCATTTTTTGTTTATCTTCGATGTAAATCAGCATCTGCAGTTCCTTCCTACACAAAACATTGCACAGGTCAGACTTGTATCCATGGAAGTTAAAAGCGTAATAGGAACCTAAATGAGCTGCATAAGATCATTTGACTCGTTGGAGAGGAAACTTCCTCATGTGGGAGAATCTAGAATTACATTCCTTCTCATGTACTGACTATCTTGCACAAGACAAAGTGAGAGGTAAGATATAAATCAGGAAGCTTCTTACTAACAATACACATGCAGAATGTACCTGTAGAATGTGCATTTGTATACAAAACTTGCTTAATTTAATTTATTTAAAATATTATTCATTTTAGGAATATATACTGTATATATATAAACCATACTACGTTTCCCGAGTTAACAAATAATCTTATCCTTGCATTTGAATTAAAAAAGAAACTAGAGATGCTGAAAATCCAAAATGAAAATATAAAATCCTGGAAACACTCAGCGGATCAGGCAGCATATGTGGAAAGAAAAACAAGGTTCTGAAAGGGTCTTCAGCGTGAAAATGTTTCCATAGACCTGTTGAATGTTTCCAGCATTTTCTCTTTTTATTTCATGTTTGCCTTGGTTAGCTTAGTGTTGGATTAGACCAAGGCTTGATTGTTTCTGGCCTTTCTTGCATTGTCAACCATTAGATCTGTCTGTCAAAAAAACATGTAATTCATAAGTTACAAGCTCATAAGTTATTGGGGCAGAATTAGGCCATTTGGCCCATCAAGTGGTGGGTGCATGGAAGGAGGGAGTTGAAGCAGGTACTATTGCAATATTTAAGAAACATTTGGGCGGGTACATGTATAGGTCCAGTTTGGAGGGATATGGACCAAAAGCAGGCAGGTGGGACTAGTGTAGCTGGAATATGTTGGCCGGTGTGGGCAACTTGGACCGAAGGGGCTGTTTCCACACTGTAGACTCTAAGTCTACTCCACTATTCAATCAAGGCTGATCCATCTTTCTCTCTGAATGCCATTCTCCTGTCTTCTCCCCATAACCCCTGACATGAATGTCAATCTCTGCCTTAAAAATATCCATTGACTTGGCCTCCACAGCCTTCTGTGGCAATGAATTCCACAGATTCACCACCCACTGACTGAAGAAATTCCTCCTTTCTAAAAACACATCCTTTAATTCTGAGGCTGTGGCCTCTGGTCCTAGACTCTCCCACTAGTGGAAACATCCTCTCCACATCCACTCTATCCAGGCCTTTTCACTCTTCTTGATATTCTTTTATTTTCTTTTGCAGGTGGTCACAGGAGTTGGAAGAACTGTCTTTTCATGATGTTCCCCACCTCTGGCTTAAGTCCTTCAAAGTGAAAACTTCTCCCACAAGTGTACATTCTCATAAAAATATCCATAAATAAACAAAGTCTGATCATCATGGTCACCATGGTCATCATGGTCACCTAAATGGCAAAATGGGCTTCAAAGCAATGATGTCGATTTTGAAGAGAAGACAGTCAAAATTGCCGAGAATGAATATTGACCATGTTTGTTAACAGCAGTAATTTGTAAGAGTCAATGGCACATTCATTTTGGAGGGAGTTGAGGAAGATCTTAAACTACATAAACATTTTTAATATCTGTTAACAACATTTTTTGTCTGCTAATAATGGAGTTGCCTGCTTGCTTCTGCCGTTTCCCTACACCTCTTAGCCACCATTATTCAGTGAGGACTGTAGGGTGAGAATGGGCTTCAGACTGATGACTTTGACAGAGATGGGCTACTTGGCTCCATCTCAGACTCAAGCTGTGGGAAACACACCTGCAGTCTCAGTCAGATCCAGTCCTGAGAACAGGCTTGCCAATTGCCATTCCACTGCCAGGACAAGCAGATTCCCTGAAAACACTGCAGGCAGTCCATCATTCTTCCTATGCTTTGACTGAACTCTCTCTCTCTCTCTCTCTCTCTCATCTCTCTCCTCTCTCTCTCTCTCCTCTCTCTCTCTCTCTCTCTCTCTCTCTCTCTCTCTCTCCTCTCTCGTCTCTCTCTCTCTCTCTCTCTCTCTCTCTCTCCCTCTCCCTCCTCCCCTCTCCCCCTCCCCTCCCCCCCTCCCCCTCTCCCTCTCCCTCTCTCTCTCTCCCTCTCCCACCCCCTCTCTCTCTCTCTCTCTCTCTCTCTCTCTCTCTCTTCTCTCTCTCTCTCTCTCCTCATCTCTCTCTCTCTCTCTCTCTCTCTCTCTCTCTCTCTCTCTCTCTCTCTCTCTCCCTCTCCCCCCCTCTCCCTCTCCCCCTCCCCTCTCCCCTCATCCCTCTCTCTCTCTCCCTCCCCCTCCCCCTCTCCCCCTCCCCCTCTCCCCCTCCCCTCTCCCTCTCCCCCTCCCCCTCTCCCCCTCTCCCTCTCCCCTCTCCCCCTCTCCCTCTCCCTCTCCCTCTCCCTCTCTCTCTCTCTCTCTCTCCAGTGTGTGAAGAGGATTGGTGAGTAAAAGCCAAATATTGCAGAATTGACCATTTCTTCACAACAACAATTTAATTCTCATAATAATATTTGTGGATGTACGTATGAAGCTGAGATTTGATACTACATTAATTATTCTCAACCATTATGTTATACATATTCTTGGTACATAGCTTAGGAGAGCTCAGAAGCTCCAGTATAGCAAGCTAGAATTTGCTGTCAGAGCAACAGTGAGGTCAATGCTATTCATTGTGGCTCACCTCAAAATGATTAACCAAAGTCCGCCAAGGGATGGACGGTTAAACATGACGTGCAACAGCTTGCAGACGTTCTGAAGCAGCACACAAAACAATCTTAGGGCTGCCTTTCCCGCTGAGTTACTCCAGCTTCTTGTGCCTATTTTCGATTTAAACCAGCATCGGCAGTTTCTTCCGACACACTTAGAATTGATCTGTCACCCCAGGGAGAAGAGCAAAGTAAATATTTGTTCAAGCAGTATATAGGGTGGCACAGTAGTGCAGCTGGTGGATCTGCTGCCTCACAGCGCCAGAGACCCGAGTTCAATCCCAATCTCGGGTGCTGTGTGTGTGGAGTTTGCACGTTCTCCCTGTGACCACACAGGTAGGTTTCCTCGGGGCATTCCGGTTACATTCCACATCCCAAAGGACATGCGGGTTTGTAGGGTATTTGATCGCTGTAAAATCACTTCAAACGTGTAGGGAGAGGAAGAGGAAGTGGGACAATATAGAACTAGTGTGAATGGGTCAGAGTGGACTCGGTGGGCCAAAGGGTCCGTTTCTATGCTTCATCTTTAAACTAAACTAAACTAAACTAGTTTGTCCACAAATATCTCTGCCTGCTGTTGATGTAGTGTGAGTTTTTCTTATGATAAAGCTGTAATTTTGCTGCTGCTGGCAAACTAAAAGAAAGAAAGTCAACTTTATTTTTCTGACTCATTTGCAATTTGTTTGCACTTCAGGTTTATTATAGACACAAAAAACTGCAAGCAAAGTTAGCAAAGTTAGCAAGCAAGCAAAAGCTGCAAGCAAACATAGGGTGGCACGGTGGCGCAGCGGTAGAGTTGCTGCCTTACAGCGAATGCAGCGCCGGAGACTCAGGTTCGATCCTGACTACAGTCGCGGTCTGTACGGAGTTTGTACGTTCTCCCTGTGACCTGCGTGGGTTTTCTCCGAGATCTTCGGTTTCCTCCCACACTCCAAAGACGTACAGGTATGTAGGTTAATTGACTGGGTAAAAAATGTAAAAAAATTGTCCCTGGTGTGTGTAGGATAGTGTTAATGTGCGGGGATCGCTGGGCGGCATGGACTCGGTGGGCCGAAGGGCCTGTTTCTGCGCTGTATCTCTAAATCTAAAAATCTAAAAATCTAAAAGTCTGAAGAAGGGTCCCAACCCATACTAACCTGAGTGGGAAGGGCAGAGGACTCTAAGGTCACAAACATTTGCAAGAGCACTGTATTCCCCCTGCTCAATGCTAAAGAGGAATCAGCTATTCTCCTATATTCAGCCAGCAAGATGTATTCCTATTTCCTTCCTATCAGTATGCAAGAAATAATTACTTGAAAGAACAGGGTTTAAAACCTTCAGTAATATTTCCTAATTAGGCTGGAATAAATACATAATTCCACTTTAATGCTCCATCTGTTAGATACAGCAGAACGTGCTAAAATTAACAGTAATCCTTCAAAATAACGTTGAAAACATGCAAAAACTTCAAGTGCCTTAAATAAAAGGTAGGTTTCAACACTGTTGAAAGGGCCAATGGTAACAAAACACAGCACTTTGACAAGAAAAAAGTAATCACAAACTATACATTGAGATTTATCAGTAGTTTGCTGTAGCTTTGGTCCATTTAAAGATAATGCAGATTTTCCGGTTATTATAGTGTCCACACGTTTTTATATTGGGAGAGAATTCCTCTCATCTATCATATTTCATCAAAGGCCTTTTGATTGTGTGCGCGGGAGGATGTTTGAGGCATCGTGGGATTTCATAAGATCATAAGATCATGTGATAGGAGCAGAATTAGGCCATTCGGCCCATCAAGTCTACTCCGCCATTCAATCATGGCTGATCTATCTCTTTCTCCTAACCCCATTCTCCTGCCTTCTCCCCATAACCTCTGACACCCGTATAATGTGATATTCATGAACAGAAATGGCACAAACTGGCTGCACATCCGATCAGTTAGGTGAATTTTCACAGACGGTGAACTGGGAAGCAACAAGAACATATTCTTATAACTTCTGGAAAATTTTACAAAAAGCAGCATTAAGTTCAAAAGATAGATATCTGTAATCAAATTGAATCTCAAGTATCATTAATACATTTCAACAATATATTTTTTGATTTATGAGGTGTTCTCGTGTTATATTGGTTCAAAATGCAGACAAAAGTTTATATTTTTCAGAGCAAGAGAGTTGTTTCAGACGTGAAGATAGACACAAAATACTGGAGTAACTCATCTGGAGAGAAGGAATGGGTGACCATTCGGGTCGAGACGTTTCGTGACCTGAAACGTCACCCATTCCTTCTATCCAGAGATGCTGCCTGTTCCGCTGAGTTACTCCAGTATTTTGTGTTTATCTTCGATGTAAACTAGCATCTGCAGTTCCTTCCTACGTATTGTTCATACGTGACTTTGTCTTAGTTCAGGGTATCTTCGAAGGGGTAGGCGGCTATTCAACAAAGTTCAGTCTTGATCTTCATGTCATGCACCGATTCAACTTTTTCCACATTCTTATATATCTTTAAAGAGGTTTGGCATGCCAGCAAATAATCTCTACAAAATTCTACTGTAGAAGGCAACCTGAATGGTTGGTTGCATGATAGCCAGGTACAGCAGTTCCAATCCACAGAAACGTAAGAGGATGCAGTAGGTGGTGGACTAAGCCTGATTCACCATGGGCACAGCCCTCTCCACCATCCACAGCATCTACACAAGGTGCTGCCTCAAGAAAGCAACATGTATCTTCAATTATTCCCACCATCTATCTTCAATCATTCCCTGCTGCCTGTTCAGGCAGAAGGTAAGAAGCCTGAAGTCCCATACCGAAAGGTGCAGGAACAGTTATTTTCCTGCAACCATCGGGTTCTTGAACTGAGCTGCTCAACCCTAATTCTACCTCCACAGCGAAACACTGCACCACTACGGACTTGTTTTCCAATTGCGTTTGCACGAATGTCTTGTTTTATGCACAGTCTTATTTCTCTTTCCACTGCCTTGGAAAATGTATGTGTAATTTATGTATAATTTATATAGCTTGTGTGTTGACTGTGTGTCTGTGCTGGTGATGCTGCTGTAAGCAAGGATTTCCTTGTACCTGCACCTCGCAGTACCAGTGCAGATGACAATAAACTCAACGTGACTAGACTGTCGTGTTGATCATGTCTGCTTTGAAGATAACAATGCAGCAAAGCAGTGTGTCACTGGTTGCATTTTGAGGATAGCTCTGCCTCATTGAACAAGTGTAGATGTCAGAGGCCGCTTAACAAAACAACAAGAGGATGATGCAAAGAAAAACAAAGGCTTAATACTCAGCAGGTCTGCTGCATTCTGCGGAGAAAGAAACAGAACTAAATTTCGGATCAATAAATCTTGATTTGAACTGGCCACTAGCATTAACTCTGTTTCTCCCTCCATAGACACTGCTTAACCTCTGCTTTTATTTCAAATTTCAGCATTTGCAGTTTTTCCATTTTTGATGATATGCTAACATCAACTCAATATTATTGCAACCAATAGACCAGTCCAGATGGCCTTTATAGATGACATTAAGATTAATCATACAGATTTATTTTTTCACAGAACTCTTGCCTCTTGCCCAGAGTGGGTGAATCGAGGACCAGAGGACATAGGTTGAAGGTGAAAGGGAAAAGATTTAATAGGAATCTGAGGGGTAACTTTTCCACACAAAAGGTGGTGGGTGTAAGAACGAGATGCCGGAGGAGGTAGTTGAGGCTGGGGCTATCCCAACATTTAAGAAGCAGTTAGGTTTGGAGGGATATGGACCAAACATGGGCAGGTGGGACAGGTTGGCCAGTGAGGGCAAGTTGGGCCGATGGTTCTGTTTCTCCCCTGTATGATTCTACGACTCTAACATATGAAATCAAGTTAATAATGTTTTACATGATTTTTGCAGGATTCGCTAAGTGCTTCCATCACGTTTATTGTTACTGATCAAAGAGAATGTATAAGAAAATAACTGCAGATGCTGGTACAAATCGAAGGTATTTATTCACAAAATGCTAGAGTAACTCAGCAGGTCAGGCAGCATCTCAGGAGAGAAGGAATGGGTGACGTTTCGGGTCGAGGCCCTTCTTTCATGTATATGAAGAATGTATATGTTTATTAGGCTGAAAGCAACAAGTTGACAAAATTTGATTTGTGTTTGAGATCTAGGAATGGAAGTATAAAAAGGAGACACAAAGTGCTGGGATGACTCAGCAGGGCAGGCACCATCTCTGGTGAACATGGAATAGGTGATGTTTCGGGTCGGGAGACTTCTTCAGACGCTAGAATGGAGGTATAAAACTGGTCGTTTAATACATGGAAGCGTAGAGATTTCTTTTTGCAGACAGTGGTAAATCTCTCTAATTCTCTATTCCAGAGCGTTGTGGATGCTTAGATCAATTGAAGGATTTAAGGTGGATGGAAAACATTTTTTGAAAGATTAGAGGATTGAGGAATTGAGGCCAGTATAGATCAACCATGATTGTATTGAATTGTGGAGCAAACTTGTACCTCCCTGTAATTGTGTACATGACAATAAATGTGAGTTGACTTGATTTGACCTCAGCCAGAGCTCTGTACACAAATTTAGTTTAGAGATACAGCGCGGAAACAGGCCCTTCGGCCCACCGAATCCGCACTGACCAGCGATCCGCGCACATTAACACTACCTCCCCACACACTCAGGACAATTTTACACAGAAGCATGGAAACATAGCAAAATAGGTGCAGAGTAAGCCATTCGGCCCTTCGAGCTAGCACCGCCATTCCAAATGGCTGATCATCCAAATTTTGTACCCCATTCCTGCTTTCTCCCCATATCCCTTAATTCTGTTAGCCCTAAGAGCTATATCCAACTCTCTCTTGAATATATCCAGTGAATTGGCCTCCACTGCCTTCTGTGGCTGAGAATTCCACAGATTCACAACTCTGGGTGAAAAAGTTTTTCCTCATCTGTCCTAAATGGACTACCCCTTATTCTTAAACTGTGACTGCTGGTTCTGGACTTCCTCCAACGTCGGGAACATTTTTCCTGCATCTAGCCTGTCCAATCCTTAAGAATTTGATATGTTTCTATAAGATCCCCTCTCATCCTTCTACATTCCAGTGAATACAAGCCCAGTCGATCCACACTTTCATCGTATGTCAGTCCCGCCATCCCGGGAATTAACCTGGTGAACCTACGCTGCCCCCCCTACATTTATACCAAGCCAAGTAACCTACAAACCTGCACGTCTTGGGAGAAAATCCACGCATGTCACGGGGAGAACGTACAAACTCCATACAGACAGAACCCGTAGACAGGATCGTCACTTGGTCTCTGACGCTGTAAGGCAGTAGCTCTATCACTGTGCTGCCCTAAGCTTTCTTAAGCATTCACGCAGAACCCTGCCCCCAATGTCCGATTAGCAAGTTCAAATAGCAGAAAACCTGTGAATGAAGTAAAGGTTGGCAATATAATTACATTACTAGCACAACCTTTAAGAAACATTTAGGCAGATGCATAGATAGGACAGGTTTAGAGGGATATGGCACCAAAATCAGGCAGGTGGGACTAGTTTAGATGGGGCACGTTAGTCGGCATGGGCCTGTGGGCCGAAGGGCCTGTTTCCACACTGTATGACTCTATGAAACTACAATTTCATTTCTGATTCTACAATGATCTCGAGCAGAGCCTCACCATTTCTGATCCTTTCTTTTTAGAAAATCCAGCTTTATTTATGCTGCTCATCTTGAATTGCTGTGACATGCAGGTCCCTTTGCAGTGACACAGGCAGGCACTGAGTGTGATGCTGTGTGCAACACATTGAGCACCAAGTCACTGGAAAATTGGTTGTGGAGGCCGGAGGTTTATAACGCGCCCGAGGCACTTGGTGAATCAAAAAGATAGCTAGGAACCTGTGTGTAAACTATGTGCTCATTATACTGCTTCCCGTCAATATGGATCCCTTGGCTGCCCAGCCTGATCAGTACTTTCAGAGCCCACAGTGACAAAATAGAACAGGTATGTTTCCAGAAGGGATGAGGGAGCAGGCCGAAGACAGGCCGAGGGTTGTGGCGGGCAGCCGAGGACAGGCCGAGGGTTGTGGCGGGCAGCCGAGGACAGGTTGTGGCGGGCAGCTGACGACAGGCCCGTGGGGAGTGCCTGAGATCAGACGTACCGATTAGAGGATGGTCGAGGATTCAAGGATCCGAGAGAACAAAGAGGGACCTGGCATGGGGAGGAAGGGAGTATCATTCATTCACTCACTCATTCACTCATTCATTCATTCATTCATTCATTCATTCATTCATTCATTCATTCATTCATTCATTCATTCATTCATTCATTTATTCATTCATTCATTCATTCATTCATTCATTCATTCATTCATTCAGGGTTGATTGGATTCTTTTTAGCGTTATATTCATCCAAGGGTGTTGTGTCAGCAAATGAATTGGAGGTAGAGCAGTGTTCAAACAGTCCGCTTTATAAGTTCACAAGTTTGTAAATCATAGGAACAGGATTCGGCTATTCGGCTAATCGAGTCCACTCCACCATTAAATCATGACAGATCTACCTTTCACTGTCAGTCCCATTCTTCTGCCTTCTCCTCACAACCTAATCAAGGACTCGTCAATCTTCGCTTTAAAAATACCCAATGACTTGGCCTCCACAGCCATCTGGGGCAATGAATTCTACAGATTCATGACCCTCTGGCTAAAGAAATTGCCATTTTATGCTGAAAACCTTTCAAAGAGTTAGTGCCTCAGAGACCTAGTTTCAACCCTGACCGCAAGTGCTATCTGTCTGGAGTTTGCAACTATGTTGTTTACACCAGGGGCTGCAGTTCCCTTCCACATTCCAAAGATGTGCAACGAAACTGATGCACTCTGAGAAAACCTGGACCTGAAAGTTAATCACATGTTTTAAAATTGAGCTGAGCAGAGGTGGGCGAATTAAAGAGGAATTGGTGGACATATGAGAGCAAATAGGTAAAGAGGTCAGCTCGTCCCTTCCCACCAAACCACCCCCTCCCCAGGTACTTTCCCTGCAAACGCAGGAGATGCAACATCTGCCCCAATACCTCCCCCCTCGACTCCATCCAAGGACCCCGACAGTCTTTGCAGGTGAGACAGAGGTTCACTTGCAAACTCATCTACTGCACCCGCTGTTCCAGGTGTGGACTCCTATATATCGGCGAGACTAAGTGCAGGCTCGGCAATCGTTTCGCTGAACACCTCCGCTCAGTCTGCTTAAACCTACCTGATCTCCCGGTTGCTAAACACTTTAACTCCTCCTCACATTCCCACACTGACCTTTCTGCCCTGAGCCTCCTTCATTGTCAGAGTGAGGCCCAGCACAAATTGGAGGAACAACACCTCATATTTCACTTGGGCAGCTTACACCCCAGCTGTATGAACATTGACTTCTCCAACTTAAAGTAACCCTTGCTTTCCCCCTCTATCCATCCCTCCCCTTTCCCAGTTCTCCGACCAGTCTGACTGCCTCAGAGTACATTTTATCTCTGTTTAATTAGTTGTTACCTTCTCCCAGCGAACAACGATCTATTCTACATTTTCCTTGATCTCCATCCCCTTTGCCCCATTTTCACTCCTTACACTTCCTTATCAATGTATCTCCCTCTCCCCTGATATCAGTCTGAAGAAGGGTCTTGCCTCGAAACATAACCCATTTCTTCTCTCCAGAGATGCTGCCTGGCCCGCTGAGTTACTGCAGCATTTTTTCTCTATCTTAGGTAAAGAGGTTACAAGAGAGAGAGAGAGAGAGAGAGAGAGAGAGAGAGAGAGAGAGAGAGAGAGAGAGAGAGAGAGAGAGAGAGAGAGAGAGAGAGAGAGAGAGAGAGAGAGAGAGAGAGAGAGAGAGAGAGAGAGAGAGAGAGAGAGAGAGAGAGAGAGAGAGAGAGAGAGAGAGAGAGAGAGAGAGAGAGAGAGAGAGAGAGAGTTGTTGACATGTTCGCCGTGAGTTATTTAAATATTTGATTTGACAGCATCGATTTGGAAGCGACAATCAAAATCTCGTCGTACTTGTACAATGACAATAAAGGATATTGTATTGTATTGTATTGTATTAAAATGTAACGTCATGTTTTGATGGGTTGCTTAGAGTGCACTGTGTAGGATAATGCTGGTCAGCATGGTCTCGGTGTGCAGAAGGACTGTTTCCGTGCTGTATCTCTAAGGTCTAGAGTCTAAATAGTGTAAGAACAGTTATTTTTTAAATGTCTCAGTTTATATACGATTTTTTTTTTTAAACCCCACAGTTTGATTTAAATTCTGAAGGTCCTCATTATGTTGCAGCATTTGTGAGGAACAGTGACCAGCACTATCCTACACAATAGGGACAAATTACAATTTTACCAAAGCCAATTAACCTACAAATCCTGTGGTATTTATTCACAAAATGCTGGAGTAACTCAGCGGGTCAGGCAACATCTGCCTGACCCGCTGAGTTACTCCAGCATTTTGTGTATAAATACCACAGGATTTGTACCAGCATCTGCAGTTATTTTCTTACACTATTTAACCTACAAACCTGCGTGTCTTAGGAGTGTGAGAGGAAACCAGAGCAAACCCGGAGAAAACCCATGCAGGTTGCAGGGAGTACGTACAAACTCCATACAGACAGCATCCATAGGCAGGATCGAACCCGGGTTTCTGGCAATGTAAGGCAGCAACTCTACTGCTGCACCACCGTGCTGCCCTGGGGCCACTCACGATGGTTTGCCTGATTCACAGATTCTCCAATCTCAGAAAAGAGCAGTCGGTGCTTGGAGAGTGTTTATTTTAGAAGCCACCTCGATCTCTAACACTAACAAATCAACATCACTGCTGTGTAGAAATGCTGGAGCAAATAAACCTAGCATGCTAAAACCAGAAAAATAATGGAAATGCTCACTAAGGAAATTCCTCCTCGTCTCCTTTCTAAAGTTACATCATTTTATTCTGAGGCTGTGCCCCTTGGTCTAAGACTTTCCCACGAGTGGAAACATCCACTCTATCCAGGCCTTGGTAAGGTTCAATGTCCCCCTCATCCTTCTACATCTCAGCAAGTACAGGCCCAGTTCTGTCAAACACCTTGTCCAATGTTAGCCTAATCATCCTCAGGGTCATTCTCTTAAAACTCTTCTGTTGCTCCCCTAGTTTGGATTGGGCCTCTTTGTAATAGTACAGGAAGCCACAAGCAGAGAGGGAATGAGATGGGCAACTAAAATGGCTGACAATTGAAAGCTCAGAGTAAATCTTACATTCAGAAGCTCCACAAAATGTATTTGGTTTCTCCAGTGCACAGACCAAAGGGTGAGTGGTGAATGGAGAACTCTGGTCTGGAAGAAATACGAGTGAATCACTGCTTCACCGGCGTAGATTGTGTGGGTCAGTGGATAGTGGAAGAGGTGAAATATTGTATAGGTAGACACAAAATGCTGGAGTAACTCAGACAATAGACAATAGACAATAGGTGCAGGAGGAGGCCATTCGGCCCTTCGAGCCTACACCGCCATTCACTGTGATCATGGCTGATCATCCACAATCAGTACCCCGTTCCTGCCTTCTCCCCATATCCCTTGACTCCGCTATCTTGAAGAGCTCTATCTAACTCTCTCTTGAAAGAATCCAGAAGCGGACAACGGCAACAAGCTGAGCTGGGGCCTGAAGAAGGGTCTCGGCCCGAAACGTCACCCCATTCCTTCTCTCCAGCTGTGCTGCCTGTCCCGCTGAGTTACTCCGGCATTCCCTAATCCCTGCGTCAGACCTTAGCCTCCTCCACAGTCAGAGTGAGGCCGCACGCAAATTGGAGGAACAGCACCTCGTATTTCGCTCGGGCAGCTTACAATCCAGCAGTATGAACCTTGATTTATATAATTTCAAGTAACCCTTGCATCCCCTCCCTCTCCGTCCCTCCCCCACCCTAAACCTCCGACTAGTTTCACTGCCATCCTGCTTAGTTTCACTGTTTGTATCCACTCATTATCACTACGAGTTATCGGCGGGTCATGCAGCATCTCGGGAGTGAAGGAATGGGTGATGTTTCAGGTCGAGACCCTTCTTCAGGCTGATGGTCAAATATAGGTGAATTATAGGGTTGTAAATCCTGTGGTTGCATGGGACTGGAAGACGGGGAATCACAAAGGTCACTGTGTTCTTCACCACATGTGGTTCAAGAAGGAGGTTGTACAATAGTTTGAGCTGCTTGCGGCACAGCTCCAGTGACCTGTGTTCAATCCTAAACACCAGTGCTGTTTGTACACTTTGTACGATCTCCCTGCAGATTTTTCTCAGATGCTTGGGTTTCCCTCCACATCCCAAACATTAGAATGTACTCGTTGCCTGGTTTCAGTTAGACAATAGACAATAGACAATAGGTGCAGGAGTAGGCCATTCAGCCCTTCGAGCCAGCACCGCCATTCAATGTGATCATGGCTGATCATTCTCAGTCATGTGATCATTCTCAGTTAAGTGAGTTTTCTTTTATTGGGAGAAATAGGCAGAGCATTTATGAAAGATTCACCTAAACATTGATGGCTTTTGCAACTGCTAGTAGTTGCCTTAAGTTTATGCAGGCAATAACACATTACTGTCAACCTATCTTCAGAAAACATAGGCAAGTGTCAATTAATATACTACCTTCCTTGAAAACCACTGATTATCACCCATTGATGGGAGATTATTAGTTTAGTTTAGAGATACAACGCGGAGTCAGGCCCTTCGGCCCACTGAGTCCCCACCAACCAGCGATCCCTGTACACTAACACTATCCTACACACGAGGGACAACTTACAACTTATACTGAAGCCAAATTTACCTATAAACCCGTACGTCTTTGGAGTGTGGGAGGAAACTGGATCAAGTGGGGAATACCCATGTGATTACGGGGAGAACATACAAACACTGTACAGAGAGCACCCACAGTCAAGATCGAACCCGGGTCTCTGGCAATTTAAGGCAGCAACTATTTCATCCTCCATAGATGCTGCCTGGTCTTCTGAGTGCTCCCAGTGCGTTCAACTTTCCTTTCAGTTTTCCAGGATCTGCAGGTTCATTTCATTTTCATTGTGAATTCTGTTGCATATTATAATTATTAATATCCACATAGCTATCAAATTCATATTGGGAAAAAAAAGTTTCCTTTGATTTTTACCAACAGCAGGGTTGTGAGATTGAGTTGGCTTTTGTTCTTCTCCATCTTTAAATTGCCTCTGTCTTTCTACTTGGTATAAGTAGAAGATTCCCAGGATATTTCAGCAAAAATGTTGCATTTGCTTTAATGTTCTGAAAGTGTGTGCCTATTGTGCTGTTAACTATTTCTTTTTATATCTACGCTTGCTTCACATTTTAGATAATAATCTTCAAATTTTATTTGAATTCCCGCGTGGTAAATTGGAACCATAAAGTGTTAACAATGGTTCTAGTGGAGAAAATTGACTTGCTCACTCCCTTCTGACTGCAAGGGTTCACGCAGTCTGAACAGATTCTCAGTAAACTCACAAAATAATTATGTACTGGCAATCTTATTCAGGCATAAGAATGGCTGATGTGGGAAAGGGCAGTAACCGGATAAGTGGCTGTAACACCAAGATTGTTAAGGGTGCACTGATATCAATAAATTGCAAGTAAAATGCACAAGAGATGAGCTGATATGTAAATGGGACCTCACTAGGAGGCAGTGGATTAACATACATTCATTTTCCCTGTGAAGTGGGATAAAATCCAGCTTTAGAATGATGGATGGTAACTTCCTCCTCTTCCCCTGAACGCTGATGCATTTTATGCAGTGTGTGTGTGTGTGCGAATTGTCTCAACTGACAGACCTACTGTAAGAGATGAGATTGAGGTGCTTTGTGTAATCTCACACCAGGGTCGAGGTGTCTGTGTCGCAGCTGTCCTCTTTCCTGATCTGATGATGTGGTTAACTGGCGTGCAGCACATCGTACTGGAGAGAGAAACAGTGCAGACAGACGGCATGGAAACAGGCCCTTCGGCCCACTGAGTCTGCTCCAAACCACTTACTCACTTACCTCAGTAAATCCATTTTATTCTTACCAAATTTCCAGAAAAAGGGTCCCTCCCTGAATCATCACTTGTTCATTCCCTCCACAGATGCTGCCTGACCCACTGAGTTCCTCTTGCACTTTGTGTTTTGCTCAAGATCCCATCACCTGCACTTTTTTGTGTCTCCACTAACTCCTTACCCACCAGATTCCACCAAGTTTCATACTAGGAACTATTTACAATGGCCAAATAATTACTGACTCACATGTCTATGAGTGCTTGTTTCTGTGGCAACCGATGGCCAAATCTGCTGTCAACGTTCTTCTTCTCTTTGGTAGAAAATAAACTGGCCGCCACCAGGCTTTGTGACCTTAAACATGTCATGCCCCAAGGAATCACTGTGTCTTACTGGAACTTTCATGTTTCTGCTCCCATTTGCCACCTCCTGAATCCATCAACATTTACACTTGCCTGTGTATAATGTGCTGTGTTGTGCCTATTATCTTCACACCCCTTTCAGCCTAATTGACTGGAAACAATTTCAGGAGCTGGGTTCAAGCATTTCCCGAATCTTGGAACTAGAGTCATAGATTCACACATCAGAGAGCCAGGCCCTTTAGCCCACCACAGTCATTCACGCCATCATGTCAATGAATATTGAAACATAAAAGCTGCAGATGCTGGAAAGAAGAAGGGTCACAGACAATAGACAATAGACAATAGACAATAGACAATAGACAATAGACAATAGGTGCAGGAGGAGGCCATTCGGCCCTTCGAGTCAGCACTGTCATTCAATGTGATCATGGCTGATCATTCTCAATCAGTACCCCCTTCCTGCCTTCTCCCCATACCCCCTGACTCCGCTATCCTTAAGAGCTCTATCTAGCTCTCTCTTGAATGCATTCAGAGAATTGGCCTCCACTGCCTTCTGAGGCAGAGAATTCCACAGATTCACAACTCTCTGACTGAAAAAGTTTTTCCTCATCTCCGTTCTAAATGGCCTACCCCTTATTCTTAAACTGTGGCCCCTTGTTCTGGACTCCGAAGAAGTGGGTCCGAAGAAGGTCTGAAGGAGGGTTTCGACCCGAAATGTCACCCATTCCTTCTATCCACAGAAGCTGCCTGATACTCCAGCATTTTGTTTCTATCTTCAGTGTAAACCAGCATATGCAGTTCCTTCCCACACAAGAAATTGACTGGCTGACTTGCTGAGTTTTTTCAGCAATTTCTGTGTTCGTTCCAGCCATCAAGTACCTGTCTGCATCACTCCCATTTACTGGTGGTACTTGGTCTGCAGCATTCTACACATTGGCGATTCAAGAGATAGTCCTGATACTTAGACGTGGTGAGATTGCCTGCCTCCACCACTTACTCAGACAGTGCATTCTAGATTTCAACCACCCACTCGGTGAAAAGGTATCTTCTAAACCTCGTGCCCATAATCCCAAACCGATTCCCTCTACAATGAGGAAGAATTTCCAACTATCTCTCCCAAACACTCTCATAGTTTTTTCTACCTCTTTTGCTCTAAGGAAAACAAACCCTCAGAGCCGTATCATTCAGGTCTGCTGACCATTGGTAACCATTAATATCCTCCTCCTTTCTATTCAAACAGGTAGCTAGGTGTACCGGTATATTTTACAGATAGGCAGATGGAACAACAGTTAGTTACATTTGTCAATTAAAAGCAAAATATTGCCGTTGGATGAATCTGAAATTAAAAAAATGCTGGATAAAATAGCAACGGAGAGCATCTATGGGGAGAGAAATAAAATTACAATTTTACGTTTGAATCATAGAGTCATAGAATCATACAGTCACACAGCACATAATCATACATCAAACAGACCCTTAGGCATAAATCATCCACACTAACAAAGATGCCACATCCAATCACCCAGAGAGTTGTAAATCTGTGGAATTCTCTGCAACAGAAGGCAGTGGAGGCCAATTCGCTGGATGTTTTCAAGAGAGAAATAAATATAGATCTTAGGACTAACTGAATCAAGGAATATGGGGAGAAAGCAGGAACGGGGTACTAATTTTGGATGATCAGTCGTGATCATACTGAATGGCGGTGCTGGCTCGTAGGGCCGAATGGCCTACTCCTGCACCTATTTTCTATGTTTCTAATACTGTCTCATCTGCCCGTATTTGGCTCATACTCTTTATCCATGTATCTGTCTCAAATGCCTTTCAAATGTTGTGATTCTACCTTACTCAACCACTTCCTTTGGCAGCTTCGTCCATGTACATTTCACCATCTGTGTGAAACGTTGCCCTTCAGGTTCAAGACAGCGAGTCATACAGCATCGAGGTAGACCTCTCGGTCCAACTTGTTCTCACCAACTGAGCTAGTCCCATTTTCTTGCCGCAGTGCAGATTCCTCCATATTCTCCCTATCAATGTACCTGTCCAAATGTCCCTCAAATGTTGTTATTGTACCCTTCCCAACTATCTCTTCTTGCAGCCTGTTCCAAATACCAACCATCCTCTTTGTATGAAAGTGTCAAAAGTTTTCACCTGATTGATGAAAGATAATGACCTTTCTTCAGAACTGCTGTTGATGTACAGGGAGGTAGACAAATTGGCAGTTAGATAACTGTGTAGGTAGATATGTAATGTAAGAAAATAACTGCAGATGCTGGTACAAATCGAAGGTATTTATTTCACAAAATGCTGGAGTAACTCAGCAGGTCAGGCAGCATCTCAGGAGAGAAGGAATGGGTGACGTTTCGGGTCGAGTCTGAAGAAAGGTCTCGACCCGAAACGTCACCCATTCCTTCTCTCCTGAGATGCTGCCTGACCTGCTAAGTTACTCCAGCATTTTGTGAAATAAATAAGGTAGATATGTAAGATAAGTATGAACCTCACAGCTGGTGATCAATCTCTGGGATTCTCTCCCCTGGAGAGTTGTAGAACTTAGTTCTTTGGGGGGTTTTAATGAGAAGGCAGTCTAATTCTTTTTACGTATTCTATTGCATTCAGGATAAGTGATAGGAATAATACATATGTGTTTCTTGTGATAACTGGGATTGAACAAACTGCACTTATTTAAAGAGAAGATCATATTTATTTCGGCAAGTTCAGGGAATTGAGGATTATAAGGAGATGAGTGAGGCCTGGTATAGCTCTGCCATAATCATACTGAATGAGGGGCCAGGATAAAGGGACCAAGTAGCCTACTCTTAATCCCGGTTTCTTTTGTTCTTGTTTTTGTGCAGACGGTAGATAAGCAGATGGGGTGGCACGGTGGCACAGCGGTAGAGTTGCTGCCTTACTGCGCTTGCTGCTCCGGAGACCCGGGTTCGGCAGGTGCTATTTGTATGGCGTTTCTACGTTCTCCCCATGACCAAAGATACTTTAGGAGCAAGATAGACCACTCAACCCCAAAAACCGTAGTATGTCATGGTGGCATTTTAGTAGGCAGAAACTTGCAGAAACATTTAAAAAGAAAAATAACAAAAATCTGTGAATTGATAGATGAGATATATTTTGCATTTTTATGGTATCATCACACATACTGTTCCCCCAAAACACTGCGAGAGGCATAGCGAACGGCGGGTTTTGCCTACTAAATTGGCGGACGTTCCACTCCTTTGCGTACTACACCTTAGTATAGGCGATTTCAAATGAGTGGTCCATCTTGTTCCTCTAGTATCTTTGCCCATAACCGCTTGGGTTTTCTCTTAGATCTTTGGTTTCCTTTCACACTCCAAAGGCATCCAGGTTTGTACATTAATTGGTTTGGTATAAGTGTAAATTGTCCCTGGTGTGTAGAATGGTGTTAATGTGTGGGGATCGCTGGTCGATGTGGATATACAGTGGGCCAAAGGGCCTGTTTCCGTGCTGTATCACTAAACTAAACTAAAATCTATAGATAAATAGGTGGACACATAGGTAGATATGCACAGACAAGTAAATTGGCAGGTGAGTGAATATATAGATAGGCCGATAGATAGGTAGGAAAATAGATTGATAGCAAATGAATCATTGATGAATGATTATGGAAAATGCAAAGGAAACTATAAATTAATGCAATTCATAGATTTTAACAGCAGTGAAGTCTAAACAGAGCATCCAACGAACATACGGCTTTGACTTGATTTAATATTTTATAAGTTGCAGGCAACAGAAGCCTCAAATTACCTTGTGCATTATAAATCATTCAAATGAATAATGATATCATGCAAAAGAAAGTCAAGGGAAACTGCATTGCAAAGTGTTCCATTTCATGCCATCAGTGCGTTGCTTGTTCTTTGCATTCTTCCCTGTCACAAGAACTGTCTGCAGATTTAGAAAATCTTTGCTTGCTTACATCAAACTGTCATTATCCATTCAAGCATCTCATCCATCCCTTTGCAAATTGCTAAATGAGCTATATTTATCCAAAATATTTTGCTTCTTCTCATTTGTGTCCATCAGGTTTGGCGCCTACTACCATTAAAATGCTACCATGAAGTAAGAACTATTCTAATTGCTCAGTCTTCAAAGCTAGTCAGGTTGTTTTAATCAGCCCTTGGCCACTTACCCACATGAAATGGTCTTTTTTTGGCAATGCCAAACACCTTCTTCACCTGTTCCCCCGCATTTAGGACAAGTTGTAGAAATAATGCATCGACTGTTCCTTGTAATATCTGTGTAGTTAAACAAAACACACAAACTACTACCAGGCAGTTTATTTTTATCATGCTTATCATTGCAATGCAGAAGAATCTTTCATCAGTCTATTGTTAGATGCCTGCTGAAGGATTTGCAATGTATCCTTTAAGCTGCAGTGGGGTAGAGTTGGAAAATAGCTATCAAAAGCTGTTTGCTGAATATTTTCATCACTCATCTGATCCACAACACAATAGCAAATCAATTGAGACTGGATTTTATCCAGGAAAGTGTAGTCCATGTATACTAAATGGGTTGGAGGACCATTTATCTAAAAATGATACGAAAAAATGTAAAGCATGTAACGCCAATATGAGATTGTGATTAAAGTTAGTTTTGATGCAGATGACTTGTACATAAGTATTCTACTGTACATGTGATTTATGACATTGGAAATGTCATTATGCTAATCAGATGAAATCAATAGTCCTTGAAATGGTTGGGATGAAATATTTATCTGTACTAATTATCAAGTTTCCCATAAGTGATTCATATACGCATTAGAAATTATGATGACTGATTGAAAATGTCAATTGAAATCAATTTCTTTACTTCTGTCATCTTATTAGTTCACTGGCATTTTTATCCTCTTTAACTTCATATAGCATACATACGTTCAGTGGTGGAAAATTAATGATGGAAGATAAGTGACTTCAATGTGGCAGTTCTTAATGGATTCTGCAATTCTTTATATTTAGCCCACACCAAAATCATGTTAATTATGATACAATCACAAAATGATACTCTATTAAATACAATCAATTCTGAATGCTATATTTTCTTTCATAAGAACTGAAGAAACAATTGGTCCCACTCTCTTAATTCCTCCTTAGTGTAGCTTAGCTGGTGTTAGCAAGTATTAAACAAAGGCAATTTCCTTTTTCAACATCTATAACTCCTGAACAGAGAGTGAGAAAGAGAGGAAATTTGAATGTACATATCTGGCACATGTAGAATTTTAAAATCATGTGTGGATTACAAATACTATCATAATTTTCACGAACCGATATTTGTGCTATCATGTACTTCACATTTTATTTATGCAGCCAGTTAATATCTAAATCATAAATCTGAAGGTGTAAATTTTGGTAAATTATTAGTGAGATGCATAAAGCATGTACAATTTGTGGAGTTTCAGTAAACATTACATTACAATGATTATTAGCTAATGGAATATCATGGTTATCACAATAAAAATTATAAAATATTATTTGGTCCATGTAGCGATGCAAAAGAAAATTCAGTACCATAAGGTTAATTACATTCATTGCTTTGCTAATCTAAACTTTCAACTGCTGATTAGCATTGAAATTGATTCTGAAACTCCTTATGGGGGTGAAGTGACATTAATCTTGCCTTTGTTGTTGAGAATGTATAAAATCCTACTTGCGTTGCACAGTGATACAATATCACTACTCGCACATCATCATTCTTATGTGTACCAGAGCTAATATTTAATCCTTCCCTTATTTTTGATGGTGGATCAAAACTGGGAAAAATGTTTGAATTGGGAAACAAAAAGCTACCCTTTGTTTAACATCAATACAAACAGTTCTCCTTTTGGTTTCAGTTCTTTTTTGCATCATGTTGAATTGTTCTTGTTTTTTTTATATTAAACGGAATTGTCTCAAGATTACAATACAGCGCACGTTACCATATATCCAAACCACCAAGCCCACATTCTGGCATCTGGGGGGACTAAAGGGCCTGTCCCAGTTACGCGATTTTAAAGGCGACTGCCGGCGACTGTCAAAGTCGTAGCAGATCACCAAAATTTTATTTTACCCTACGCCAATGACCACGACAATGCTGAGTCAGGTCGATACAAGCTACTTTTTTTTGTGAAACTAGCACCTGGCTAAGAGATTACACCGTATTCGGAAACATCGCAAAATTCCCACGCTTACCTGACCGTCAAATTGTCGCCTCCAATCTACCTGTCATATGTCCTGACGGTAAATAAATTGGTTAAACAAAACTATCTTCTGGTATCTTCAAATGCCTTTTCTTAATTTAATATTACGTGCTTCTAAATGCATCTGCGACAACCTAGCAAACCTGGGGACAGCATGCGACAGCGCCCGCAATAAGCTACGATACCTGGCGACAAGCCAGCTGTCGCCGAGAAATTTCTAGCAGGTTAATTTTTCCACGACGCGCCGAGATTCGCTACGATTCATTGAAGACTCCTCACGATCATGCCCGCGACACCCCGGCGAACGTTCGGCGAAAGCCTAGTCGCCGGCAGTCGCCTTAAAATCACCTAAGTGGGACAGGCCCTTTAAGCAACTGCATACAGGAATCCACAAGTTTGCCTCATGACAGCCGCTGTTCTGACTCAAAAGGTCCTTTGTCATTCCCTCAATGTCATTGAGTCAACACAATGAGAATCCCTCCAAGTCAAGTTCAAAGATATAGCTCACCACCATCTTCTCAAAGGCAATTAGAGAAGGGCATTGAAAGCTTGGCCACCAATGTCCAGCTACGGTCATTTAATAGCAAAAATCACAATTCAGCCCAATCAATTTGTGATGGGGTTTGCAAGCTGTATCTTTTGGCCTGATTCCATATCTCTTTATTCCTTTTTGTTTTAGCTACATATCTAACCCGTTTCTCTGAGACCAAAATGGACTGGATGAGTCAATGGGCCTGTTTCCAAGTTGTATGACTTTGGGACTTGATGTGAACAGATGGATCCTAGAACTTGTATACTTAAAAACAAATGCAAATTGAAGATATAGAGATTCCTTGTGTCTTGGTTTCTACGCATTAAAATAAACGTTTTATAATGTATCACAGGCTCATGGATTTGCAATGAAACATCTAGATTTGAAGAGAGTAAAGTAAACCTTAGTACAGAGTAAACACAACCTGCCAACGATGCATATGGATAAGATTTTGTGGTTTACAGATTAGTTTTATTGCATTTCAGTGGTATATAATATCATTTCATTTTTGAAACTCTGGCTGTAAGAAGCTACAGAAGTAGGAACTTCTACTACAAATGAGATTCAAACATACCTTTGCCCACAGTGAAGATAGACACAAAATGCTGGAGTAACTCAGCGGGTCAGGCGGCATCTCAGGAGAGAAGGAATGGGTGACGTTTGGGGTCGAGACCCTTCTTTTTACAGAGGGCTTGCTCACAGATCAGTCTTTGTTTTTAGCAGAAATTGCCGCCTTACTGGCTTTTGTTTTCTTCCAGCCTTTCCAGTATTTTTCAAGGTGACATTCAATTTACGTCAAATACTTATATTCTGGATGTAATAAATGAGCCTTTGAGTGGTTGCTGGGGATTGATATTGTCATGCAGCTTGTGTAGGGAGCAGGATAAATAAAATGGATTTTCCTGCAGAGGAATAGTTCATCATTCTAGTCGACACTTGTTATTGATCTCTTTCTATTTGTTTGTAATTTTGTTGCCACTGATTGAGCTGTGGTTCTAAATGTTGAAATGACTTACACGCTGTTCGGATGGCGCTTTATTGTGCAAATAAACCTCAAACGTTTCATTTGGTTTCCTGATTCATTTTGATTTATTGCAAATTAACGGCAGCTTTCTCATTTTGTCAAACATCAATTCTTTGACTCTTGCCAAACTCTTCGACACTTACCCCATGTACTTGTTTTCCTCACTAAAGATGCACAGCAATTACATGATGTGCAAGCCATCTGATTCTCTGTTCTGATCTTCCCCGAATGGAGATATTTCAATTTCTGTTTATTATCTTTTTCTTTCCGTACAAACCAATTTGCTGACAATAGCATTTATTTTCATTCATAGGATATAGATATTGCTGGCAACGATAGCATTTGATGGGTATCTCCAATTGCAATTGCCCTTGAGAAGATATTGGTGAGCGACCTTCTCGAACCACAATTGTCTTTTTGGTCCCCAGAGCTTCCTCAGTGCTGTTGGAGTTCCAGGAATTAAAACAGCAACAATGAAGAAGTTATGATAAAATCCCAGGTCAGTTGTGGCGCAGCAGTAGAGTTGTTGCCCTTCAATGCCAGAGACCCCCAGGTTCGACCCTGACTATGGGTGCTTTCTGCATATTTGTATTGTTTGTATGTTCTCCCTATTACCGTGTGGGTTTTCTTCTGGTGCTCTGGTTTCCTCCCACATTCCGAAGGCATGCAGGGTTGTAGATCAATTGGCTTTGGTAAAAATTGTCCCTAATGTGTAGGATAGTGTTAGCGTACGTGGTGATCACTGGTCTGCGCAGGCCCGGTGAGCCAAAGGGCCTGTTTCCATGCTGTGTCTCTGAAGTCTAAAAGTCTTTTAAAGTTTTGTTTAGATTTTAAGTCTAAAAGTCTAAAGATAGTGTGAAACTTGAATGGGAACTGGCATGTGGTGATGTTCAGATGTGCCATTTTCCGTTATGTCCCTTATTCCTTTGGCTGGTTGTGGTCTGGGGGAATCTGGCGAGTTGCTACAGTGCATTCTGGTGGATGGTACAAAATGCAACATGAGTGAAAAGGCTGAGAGTGGAGGATAAGCTGCCAATTGGCATGGCTGTTTTATCCAGAATCATGAAAGCTTTGAGTATTTTAGGAGCTGGATTCACTCAACTTTGCAAAACATTGAAAAGGCTTTAAGGGATGGTTAGTGAAGGTGAGATAAGGCAAGGAGGAGATTCACGTCTTGCAGAATAGCTGGCTACTATGTTTTTTTGTCATTAGTCCAGTTAAGTTCTGGTCAATGACGAAGGATTCACTGGCAGTAATGAGGGGCAGTTAGACTCCTTCTTGTTGATGAATGTCATGGTCAGACACTTCTCCTGATAAAGAGCCCAGCTTACATTGTACCACAGTGAGCAGGAGAGCCCAGGATTTCTCCTCATATTAGTTCTGTCACCACCCTTGTCTGGCAGCTCTGTTCTTCGCAATTCCATCTGCAGCCATGCAACCAAGTACTCCTGTTGGTGAGCAATGGATTCCTCTAACCAGTGCCTTTTGTTACTCCCAGTGCTTCTTCCATGTTATTTAGCACGGAGTAATATTGTTTCATCAGCTGAGGGAGGACAATAGGTGTTAATCAGCAAGTTTTCTTCCTAGTTTTTGATATGATACTGTGGCGGTGCCCGGGGATTAGGCCACTCCCAGTATCACCCCCCTCGGCACGGGTTGGACAGGGCTGGGGGAAGGACTAGTGTGATGGGGTTTGCCTGAAGGGGCTGGAGAGATAACATGTGTTTGAGACCGAAGTGAGAGTGGATGTTCTGTTGCGTCTTGCCTTATTCCTACCGCGTCCAGACCCACTACACTGGTGACCCTCGACGTTTCTTCGCAAGTCGCAATGGACCCGAACGTTCCTCAACACGCACTACCCGGTCAACTACCCCCGAACCCTGCCGGTCAATCACCCCTGGACCCTGCCAGTCAGCCACCTCTGGACCCTGCCGGACCCCACCCCTTGGACCTTGCTGACCGTGCCGTTCTCCACGCCATGGCGTTGAAACTACCTCCATCTGTTTCATCGGGGACGAAGACACAGAGTGGCCGATGCCTTGTCTCGACCCGCGGTCCACGCCGTCCTGCAAGTGGCCGATGGCATCGATTACTCAGCCCTGGCGGCGGCCCAGTTGACGGACGATGAGATGTCCGCCTATCATACCGCCGTTTTGGGCCTGCGGTTGGAGGATGTTCCCTGTGGCGCTGGGGGCGCAATGCTGCTGTGCGATGTATCCACTGGGCAGCCGCGGCCCATCGTTCCCATTGCCTGGCTGCGCCGGGTGTTCGAGGTGCTCCACGGGCTGGCCCACCCTTCCATTCGGGCGACGACGACCCTCGTGGCTTCCCGTTTCGTGTGGCACGGGTTGCGTAAACAGGTTGGGCATTGGGCGCGCACCTGCATCCCGTGCCAAACTGCCAAAGTACAGCGGCATGTGCGAGCGCCGCTCCAGGAGTTCCCCGTCCCTCGCCAGCGGTTCGACCACATCCACGTGGACATCGTGGGGCTGCTGCCGCCTTCTCGGGGCTTCACCCACCTCCTGACCGTGGTTGACCGTTTCACGCGGTGGCCGGAGGCAGTTCCACTGCCGGACACTTCTGCCTCCACTTGTGCCCGTGCCTTGGCGGCACACTGGATTGCCAGGTTTGGGCTGCCGCTCGACATCACGTCCGACCGAGGGCCGCAATTCACCTCTGAACTGTGGTCGGCCATGGCTCATCTACTGGGGGTTAACCTGCACCGCACCACAGCGTACCATCCGCAGACGAACGGCCTGGTGGAGCACTTCCACCGCCAGCTCAAGGCTGCCCTGAAGGCCCGGCTCGTTGACCCGGACTGGGTCGACGCGTTGCCGTGGGTGTTGCCGGGCGTCCGCACTGCGCCCAAAGAGGACTTGGCCACCTCCTCGGCTGAATTGGTGTACGGGGCCCCGCTGACAGTGCCCGGTGAGTTTACTCCATCAGCCCAGGGTCAGGCGGAACAACCGTCGGCTGCCCTGCAATGCCTTCGGAGACGGTGGGCAAGCTGGCACTGGTGCCGACGTCTCGCCACGGTTCGGTTCGGTCGCATGTCCCTTCTGCTCTGCAGGACTGTCCGTTTGTTTTCCTGCGCCGTGATGCACACCGGACGCCCCTTCAGCGTCCGTATGTAGGACCATTCAAGGTGCTCGAGCGTGGCTCTGCCACCTTTGTTTTGGACATGGGGGGTCGTCCTGAGACAGTCTCTATTTCGCGGCTGAAGCCGGCACACGTGGACATTAGCCGGCCAGTCCTACTGGCACGGCCTCGCCCTCGGGGTCGTCCTGCGTCCCAGCCTTTACCCCCAGCGTCCCCGCGGTTGTCTTCCCCTGGCGGGGTGGTTCCGGTTCCTGCGACCGCCATGGTGCACACACGGGCTGGTCGTCTCATACATCCCCCTGTCCGTTTCGTGCCTCCGGTTCTTGGGGGGGGGGATCCTGTGGCGGTACCCGGGGATTAGGCCACTCCCTGGATCATCCCCCTCGGCACGGGTTGGACAGGGCTGGGGGAAGGACTGGTGTGACGGGGTTTGCCTGGAGGGGCTGGAGAGATAACTCGTGTTTGAGACTGAAGTGAGAGTGGATGTTCTGTGGCTGGATTAAATTACTGTTAACACTTACCTGGCATCTTGCCTTATACCTACCGCGTCCAGACCCACTACAATACCATGAAACCTCTGAGGCAGCTCTCTTCTACTTTTTTAGAGATTGAGCGTGGAAACAGGCCCTTAAACCCATCAAGTCCGTGCCAACCAGTGATCACCCAGTACACTGGCATTATCCTGCACACAAGGGACAGTTTACAATGTTACCAAAGCCAATTAACCTACAAATCTGTACATTTTTGGAACATGGGAAAAAACCGGAGCATCTGGAGAAAACCCATGTGGTCACAGGAAGAACGTGCAAACACCGTACAGACAGCATCAGTAGTCAGGATCGAGCCCGGGTCTCTGGCACTGTAAGGCAGCATCTCACTGTAAGGCAGCATTGAGCGGCACGGTGGCGCAGCGGTAGAGTTGCTGCCTTACAGCAAATGCAGTGCCAGAGACCCGGGTTCGATTCCAACTATGGGTGCTGTCTGTACGGAGTTTGTACGTTCTCCCCGTGACCTGCGTGGGTTTTCTCTGAGTTCCTCGGTTCCCTTCCACACTCCAAAGACGTACAGGTTTGAAGGTGAATTGGCTTGGTAAATGTAAAAATTGTCCCTAGTGTACGTAGAATAGTGTTAATATGCGGCGGTTGCTGATTGGCACGGACCCGGTGGGCCGAAGGGCCTGTTTCCGCGCTGTATCTCTAAACTAAACTAAACTAAACTCTACCTCTGTGTCACTGTTCTGCCCTTCCATGGTTCTGTGCTACTCTGCCACTCCCTCTGCTACTTTTATCATGCTTATTGCTCGATGTACCCAGGGACCTTGGATATAACTGACATTTTGGACTCTGCTGCGCATCTGAACAGTTGTGCCTCTTGATCGATCTTCCTTGCTGAAACTTAACTGTTCATTTCTGTATCTTATCTTGGCTGGATTCACACCATCTCAGATTTCCCACGTTCCACCTGAGCTTTTCTCCTGTATGCCTCCTTTTCATTTTAAACAGGTTGTGGCATGGGATAAAATGTCACACCTAAAATGGTGACCAACGCTTCACATCCAGATGCTGACGAGTGTCTATTCAACACATCCTGCTTGACTGATGTGACTGTTTCAGCACCAGAAACATTTGCTTTTTTCTCGCATTGCTTTTTTCATTATTCCCCAAATGTTATAAAGAGCTCCATTTATTCTGAGGGTTTACGCAACTGTGTGTTTCTAAAGCTTAATCCTGCTGTTTGGCACAATATCTGTTTTTTTATGGTTTTCTGTAAGCTACTTTGTTATTCAATATGTTTTCCTTGATCCTCGAAAATGCTTCTTGATAGCCATTCTTTTGAAAACTATTGCTGGAAGAATATATCAAGTGAATACTCGCGATTTTTTAACAATCCAGCTTTATAAAGAAGCCCAGAGTCAGACATTAATGAGCAGATTGAGAGTAAGCTGTGAGGTGATTTAAAAGTTATTGGAAAACATAGAAATAATATTAGAAAGAACATTACGATGATTAGATCTGTGCTTCAACTTGTTATATTGAACATCTCTCCCAAAGGCGAGAGGAAACCACTGGGGTGTTACTAGACTCCAAGCATCTGCCATTTAGTCCATTGTGATACATAAATGCATCGCGTTTGCAGACTTACACTGACAAAGCATCTTCTATGGCCTCAGGACATTTCAAAGTGTTTTATTACTTCTGAATTGCAGGAACTGAGGTTTCAATGTCTTATCAAGCAAGAAGAAGATGAAATACCAGTTAAACATTAAGCTTGATGATATCAATGGGACTTTGTATGCATTTTTTAAAAACTTGACAACGCTGCTTTCCTGTGCATGTCATGCTCAAAAATATGGAATACCTTGATTTACCGTTGGGAAGGCCACATGATTTTGAAAGAATATCTTTGTCCATATTTTAGCTTTTCACCTCCAGTTTCCCCACACATACAAAAGGATTTCAAGTCTAGACTGTTGCAAAATGGCCTGAGTTGGCATGGAATATTAAGACTGTTTGCCTCTCTTTCCCCCACTGATGCTGAAGGGTCCAATGAGTATTTCCAGCTCTCACATAGAGTGATAGAAGAGGGAAATAGAGCAGAAAGGGAAGGCAAGAAGAAAAACAAGAGTAGAAGCAAGATTAATCGAGGGTGAAACCTACTAAACATCTAGGAATGTTAAACCTCAGAACCGTGTACTTTAACGTGTGGAATATTTACAATAAAGTGGATGAAATATTTTCCTAAATGGAAATAAATGGATATGATGTAATTATAATTGGCAAGTCTGCAGATAGGAACTGAATATTCAGGGGTATTCAATGTTAGTGAAGATGGGCATAAAAGGAACGGAAAATAGATACAAAAAGCTGGAGTAACTCAGCGTAACTCAGTGGGTCAGACAGCATCTCTGAAAAAAGAGAATAGGTGATGTTTCTGGTCGAGAATCGTCTTCAGGGAGAAGTCTGAAGAAATGAAGAAGAATGAAGAAGTGTCTCGACCTGAAATGTCACCTATTCCCTTTCTCCAGAGATGCTGTCTGACCCGTTGAGTTACTCCAGCTTTTGATGTCTATCTTCGGTTTAAACCAGCATCTGCGGTTCCTTCCTACACATAATAAGAGCTGAGGTGGGGTGCATAGAAGATAGAGCAGTACAGGAGCAGGCCCTAGAGCCCACAATAACCTTGCTGAATATAATAGCAAGGGAAACTAATCTACACTACCTGCATGTGATCTATATCCTTCATTTCCCTGCATATCCATGTGCAGGGAAAAGCCTATTAAAGGCCACTATTGTATCTGCCTCCCCCATCACCCCTGGCAGCGTGGTCCAGGCATCCATCACACTCAAACACCTCTCACCTCAAAGCTGTGCCCTCTAGTCTTTGACATCTCCACCCCGGGGGAAAAGGTCCTGACTCTCTACTCTATATTTCCCATAATTTAAAATATTTTTATCAGATCTCCCCTCAGTACCCAAAGTCCCAGACAAAGCATTCCAAGTTTGCCCAACCTCTCCTTGTGGCTAATACCCTGTGAAGCAGGCAGCATTCTGGTTAATCTCTTCTGCACCCTTTCCAAAGCCTCCCCATCCTTCCTGTAATGGATGACCAGAACTGCACACAAAATTCCAAATATGGCCGACCAAAGTCCTACAAAGCTGCCACATGACTTCCTGATTCTTTTACTCACGGTGGCTTGGCCAGTTTAGAATATTACCAATGCAGGAACAAAAGGAATATTCGAGAAGTGGAAATAATACACAAATTAACTGTTAAAACCTCCATAGGTATGTCAAGAGAAAAAGATCATTTAAGATCAGTTAGGCTCCTTAAATTTAGAGACATGAACATTTCTAATGGAGAATAAAGAAATGGCAGACCAACTGAACACTTTTGGTCAAGAAAGACCGTACATCAACCATACATACACAGCAATGGATCTACTGCCTTACAGAGCCAGGTTCGATCCTGACTATGAGTGCTTGTCTGTACGGAGTTTGTACGTTCTCCCCGTGACCCGCATAGGTTTTCTCCAAAATCTTCGGTTTCCTCCCACACTCCAAAGATGTACACGTCTGTAGATGAATTGGCTTGGTATAATTGTATAAATGTAAAATTGTCCCTGGTGTGTTCAGGGTGGTGTTAATGTGTAGGGATCGCCGGATGCAAATAATCTCCCATAAATGTAAGGGAATCGAGAGCCACATGTGAGGGAGGAACTGAACAAAATCAATGTTAGTAGTACAGTAGTGTTAGGGAAATTGACTGGCCTAAAGGCCAATGAATCCCTAGGGTCCAGTAGTCTACATTCCAGATTTATTAAGGAAATGGCCACAGAAATAATGGACACTTGGTCATTTTCCAACACTCGTTAGACTCTGGATCAGTATCTACAGTATTTATTGGAAGATGACTAAGGTAATCACATTATTTAAAACAAAAGGATTGAGAAAACAGGGAATTATAGCCTGACGTTGTGGAGAAAACGTTCAGTCTATAATCAACGCTGTAATAGCAGAACATTTTAAAAAAACAGTGACGGGATCAGTTAAAGTCAAGGTAGATTTATGAAAGAGAAATCATGCTTTCATGAGAAATCATGAAATATTTTAGAAAACTCTGAGGATGAAACTCACACAGTGGATTAGGGACAATACGTGCGTGCGTTGTATTAGTCACTGGAGATAAAGTCCGTAAATTCATAAAGTCTAACAGAAGTATTTAGTGAGCAAAGTTTAAAGTATAATGTATTTTGGGTAAAGTACTGCCATAGATAGTGAACAAGGTGATGGGCAGGAAATAAAAGAGATGAAATAATCACGTCCTTTTCTGAACGACAGGCAGTGATGAGTGGGGTACATTTGGTTTCATGCTTGTATCCCAGATATTTACAATGATCATTTTGATGAGGTAATTAAATGTTTACAGATGACACAAAGTGGGTTTAGGTTTAGGCGTATTATTGTCACGTGTATTTAGGTATAGCAAAAAGCTTTGTTTTGCCTAATATGCAATCAGATTAGATAATACTGTACATAAATACAATCAAGTCAAGCTCAAGTACAATACATAGAGCAAATGGGAAGATACCGAGTACAAAATACAGTTCTTAACATTGTAGTACGTCAGTTCCATGGACAAAGTCCAATGTCCGCCAGTGGGGTAGAAGTGAATTGAGCAGGACTCTAGCGTTTGGAAGGACTGTTCAGAAGCCTGATAACAGAGGGGATGAAGCTGTTCCTGATTATGGTGGTGAATGCCTTCAAGCTTCTGCACCATCTGCCGGAGGGGAACAGGGAGAAGAAGGAATGACTGGAGTGGGACAAGTCTTTGATTATTTTGGGTGTGTTTCTGAGGCATTGTGAAGTGCGGATAGAGACAATGGTGGGAAGTCTAGTCTGCGTGATCGTCAATGATGGGAAGTCCGGTCTGGGTTGGAGTACGAGCTGTGAGAAGGATGCTCCAGTGTGATTCAGAGACATTGAATGTGGAGCATAGAACAGTACAGCACAAGTGTAGGCTCTTGTGCCCACAATATCTGTACCAAACTTGATGCCCAGTTGAACTAATCTCCACTGCCTGCATATGATTCACATCCCTCAATTTCCTGCATATCCATGGGCCTACATAAAAGAGACTTAAATGTCGCTGTTGTACCTGCCTCCATGCCAAGCCTGGCAGCACGTTACAGGCTCCCACACCTCTCTGTCTAGATATCTTGCTACGCACATCTCTTTTAAAAGTTACCCCTCTCAGCTTAACATTATGCCCTCAAATCTTTGACACTTCCACACTGCGGGAAAAGGTTGTGACGGTCTAACTCATCTATGCTTCTCATCATTTTATAAACTACAAGGCAACCTCTCCAAAGCCTCCAATTCCTTCCTATAATGGGGTGACTCAAACTGCAAACACTATCCAAATACAGCCGAACCAAACACCTAGAAAGCTGCAACATGACTTGCTGACTCTTATACTCAATGCCCAACCTATGAAGCCAAGCATACCATAGGTTGACCTGTGACGCCAAGCCTTCTTTGCCACTCTGTCGACTTGTGTTGCTACTTTCAGAGAACTGTGGACTTGGACCCCAATATACTTCAATGCTGTTCGGGGTCTTACCGTTAACTATGCACTTTCCCCTTACATAAGACCTCCTAAGTTGAGTGAGTGGACACATGCATAGCAAACATTTAATGTGGATAAACATGAGGCAATATACGTCGGTATAAAATACAAGAAGGCAGATTATTAACCAGGAAACTATAGACCAGGAAGGAAGGAAGGCAACAAGATGGTGGTGCCTTTGTACGTTGGTGTGTTTGTCTGATTAAAGTAAGCACACAGGTGCTGCAGACAGTTAAGCAGACAAGTGTTACGTTGGCCGTCATATTTGAGAGAATTTGAGTACAGGAGCAAAGATATTTTATTACAATTGTGAAAGATATTCTTGATATAAAGGGAGTGCAGCAAAGCCTCGTAAGACTATTACCTAGGATGGCAGGACTGAGACATGAAGAGAGATTGGGTCATATATTCCCTGGAGCTCAGAAGAATGATAAGCATCCTTGTTAAAAACATAATGTAGCGACCATAGAGAGTGGTCCTAGGTATCGAACCCTCAGATTGGCCAGCAAGGTCACGTGTGGGTGCGACCATAAGGATTGGTCCAGGGAGTGAGACTGCTGATTGGACAGCGTCGTCACGTGCGGTTTTGGCGCCCAAAAGAGTCAGTTGGGAGACTTCTTCGAAGAGAACAGTTAGTTTTAATGGTTGTCTGTAATCTCGTTATGTAAACTTTGTGATCGAATATTGCTGTCGCAATAAACTTCTTCAACAAAGAACGAGCCTCCAGACTCGCCATAATAACACCCTGCGAGTATCGGACATGCTAGACACAGGAAGGCAATTCTCAATGATGGGGATGTCCAGAATCAGACTAACAGTTAAAGAAAACTGGGGGGGGGTGGGGGTAGGAGGGGGGATGGGGAGTAGGGAGAGAGGGGGAGGGAGGGGGGGAGGGAGGGGGAGAGGGAGAGGGGAGAGGAGTAGGGAGAGAGGGGGGGGTGGGGGAGGGGGAAAAGGGGGGGGTGGGGAGGGGGAAAAGGGGGGAAGGGAGAGGGGGAGGGAGAGAGAAGGGAGAGGGGAGGAGGGAGAGGGGAGGAGGGAGAGGGGAGGAGGGAGAGGGGACAGAGTGAGAGGGGAGGAGGGAGAGGGGACGGAGTGAGAGGCGAGGGAGGGAGAGGGGAGGTGATGGGGGGGACAGGAAGGGGGGGGACGGGAGAAGAGGGAGTGCTGCACCAATGCAGGAGAGGTTTGGGCCAAACGGGTCCACTTGGTCTAGTTTCTATTTAAAAGCTCAGAAAGAGCTTCACTGCTGGACTGCTGATCACGAATTAATTTCATGTGTGATGATCTCCGCAGTTCATTGACAATTACAAGGTAGCAGGAATGACACTAAATGAAAAGCATGTGCATCAGTTTTAAAACAACTTTTGAAGCTCTTACTATGGATGAATTTGAACTGATTTACCTTGCGAGAGAGGTAAAATCACTGGCAATGTATTGGGTGCTGTAACCACTGGGTGGAATGTGTAAACATAGCTCCAGGTACTGCAGTTGATACTGAGCGGGAAATGAATTAGCCACACTGGGGTGTCTGGAAGGGCAAATGGTAATCATGTTGCTAAAATCCTACATACACAAGAGGTTTATGTGCAAATGATTGTAATATCACTGCAACGAAAACACACAAAAAAAATAATAATCTGCAGTATTTTTGCTGGAGAATGGATAAAATATAATCTGTGGATGGAGAACTAGTTCCTGAGAAACAACATTTGTGTTTATTCTCAGTGAAATATTGTCATAAATTTGTAATTATAATTAATTTATTAGCCAAGTGTCACACTTGCCACGTCACCAGACACTTGGCACTCTTTCCACGCTCCTCCCCTGAGCTATTAGGAGTCACACTGGCATTTAATCTGCTCCCCTAATCTATCACGGCATAAATACCTGAGATCATCACCAATTGGGTGCTGACTAATCAGTTCTGAGTTCTGTCGGTTCCAGGTCTATATCTTTCGGTTCCATTCGCGTCTGGATTTTGGGTTTTCTTCAGCACTTCTTGGTGAGCCTGCATTCAAGTCCTCTCCATTCCTGAGCCTCCTGACAGATTAGTCGGCCAGTCTGGACTCGCCAGGCAATTCTGGTCCGGCTGACTGGAGTCTTGGCACTCCCAGTTCTGAACCTGAGGATTTACTGGCTCGGTTGTGCAGGGCAGTTCCACTTCAAGGCTTCACTCTTGGCTCCCATGAGGCTCGAATAGACCAACTCGGAGTGACCATCCAGCAGTTGGCAAACACTGTCAGCCAGGTCCCGTCACATCTCGCACGGCCGTCTCTGCTGATGCCTCTCCGCCTCCATCCACTCCCAGCCGTATCCAGCCCATTCTGGAACCAGTTGTTCCCACCCCGGAGAGGTACCATGGCGATCCCTCTACCTGCAGGTCATTCCTATCCCAGTGCTCCTTGGTTTATGAGCTACAACCGCTCCGCTTCAGCGCAGAGTGTTCCAAAGTAGCCTCTGCCATCTCCCTGCTGTCAGGACGTGTTTCAGCCTGGGCTACAGCTGCCTGGGAGGGACAGCTAGACCTGCCAGGACTTCGCCCATTTTGCGGCAGAGCTGAGAAAGAATTTTGACCACCCGTTGGCCGGAAGAGAGGCAGCCCAGAGGATACGCCAGGAGGCATGTTCTGTTGCCGATTACGCTATTGATTTTTGAACCACTACTTTAGAGAGCGGTTGGTGTGATACTGTTCTGCTAAGTATCTTCATCCACGGCCTCAACGAGAACCTGAAGGATGAGTTGGCCTCTCGGGACCTTCCCGCGGATCTGGACGCGCTGATTGATTTAACCATACAGCCAAGTATGTAAAAACATACAAGGAATTTGATTTGCGATGCAATCATACCAAAAAAGGTGAAATACTACCACTGGAAATCGTTATCAATCTTTATCTCCACTGATGATGACAAAATTCAAAAGGCAAGGTGTAATCGGCCATGAAAATTATGCCTAAATTTTACAATATTGAATGAATAATTTTGAGCATAGTTTTCTCAGACGCAATTGTCAAACCTCTAGTTAACAAACATTGCACCCATTAACCAGGTTGGCATCTGGTAATGTCAATAACATTTTATAATGGGGTGAATTTTTATGCTTCCAGCTCATCCAGCTTTCTTTGGTATAACAAAAAGCTGGAGTAACTCAGCGGGTCAGGCAGCATCTCAGGAGAGAAGGATTGGGTGACGTTTCGGGTCGAGACCCTTCTTCAGACTGAATCCCCACCTATGTCCAAGACACCTCACATGCTCTCTGTCTCCTCAATAACTTCCGGTTTCCAGGCCCCCACTCCCTCATCCTTACAATGGATGTTCAGTCACTCTACACTTCCATCCCCCACAAGAAGCCCTCCGTTTCTTCCTCGACCGTAGAACCAGCCAATCTCCATCTACTAACACTCCTCCACCTAGCAGAGCTGGTTCTTACCCTCAACAACTTATCCTTTGACTTCTCCCACTTCGTCGAAACCCGAAGCTTAGCTATGGGCATTCGCATGGGCCCTAGCTATGCCTGCCTCTATGTCGGGTGCGTCGAACAATCCCTGTTCCAGACGTACACTGGCCCCATCCCTGAACTCTACCTCTGCTAAAACAAATTCCTACACAACTTTCTTTGGTAGTTCCTGAAAGGTTTAACCTGTAGTCATGTAGATAAATAGCTTTGAACTGGCACCAAGACAAATTCAAATGATTATCCATCGACCAGTCCAACACAGTCCAAAAATTCTGTTCTTACACCCATTTTAGAAGTGTACGTTAGATACCCTCTCCTTGTTCTTTTCATTGAATGATCTTGCACTTCTGTTCCGTTTCAACTCTTTCTTGAGAACTCATTTCTCCAGCCTATTCTTCAATATTTTGTCTTGTAGTTGGTCACTATCTTTTTCAATACTTACCATGCTTTAACCCTAATGCAATAGCAAGGAACTGGTTTATACCAAAGCCAGACACAAATGTTGGGGGAGCTCAACCAGTTAGGCAGCCCCTCTAGAGAAAATGGATGTGATGTTTCGGGTTGGGACCCTTCTTCAGACAAGGGAGGGCGTCCTGCTACAATTAGTCTGAAGAAGTCACTAATGTATTTTTTTCCCAGAGATGCTGCCTGACCCATTGAATTACCCCAGAATTTGTGTTTATTCTTTACCTTTGTGCGATCTACAAATGTTGAAACATTGGCATGTGATTGGTATGTTCAAAATACAAAGCAACTCTCCAGCAGTGTCCCAGAGATGGAACATTTCTTCCAGTCAGAAAACAACTGTTCACTGCTACTCTGTTCCTGATACAGGGCACCCCTTCATTACAGAGGGCTTGTGTTCCGAGAAAACCCATCCTTATCGCTATTTTCCAGAACATGAGTTCTTGACAATAATTGACAAAATCTGTTGTTTCTTTCGCATTTGTGTTTAGTTATTTTTGTTGTCACACAGATTCCATTAGAGCAAATTCTTATTCTGCATCTCAATTTTTCAGATAGTGATCTGTGAATTCAGTAAGGGTGAATTTACTTTAGCTGAATTGCTGCAATGCATGGGTACAACCATTTTCTCTTTTGTTCTACTCTAGTAGCATGGTCCAAAATTGAATTATTTACGTGAAGTGATGCAGATAAAGTCATTTAGCTGACATACAGCACCTGCAGTATGTTGCAGTATATTCCTTGTTGTTGCATTAGGGTTAAAGTCCATGTCAATTCCCAGCAGAAAGGTCCCATCACTCCCATTCCCCACCCCATCTTATTCCCTTGTTCCTCTGCGACATCTTCTCTCTCACCTGCCCGCCAACCGCCCATTCGATTAGTTGACAATTAACCTCAAACTAAGGGGCAAATAGCAGCAGCTAATTAACCTAATTAATGACATCTTTGGGATGCGGAAGGAGACCATAACACTTGGCAGAAGCCTACTTGGTCGTAGACAATACCGCGAGTCATAATAAAAAATGGTGTCCTTATGAGGTAGCGGCACCAACTGTCGTGGCATCCATGAAATTAAAGTAAGTTGATCGTTTGGTTTCCATTCAGTAATGTTCTGTATATTAAGTATAAGAAAATAACTGCAGATGCTGGTACGAATCGAAGGTATTTATTCACAAAGTGCTGGAGTAACTCAGCAGGTCGGGCAGCATCTCGGGAGAGAAGGATTGGGTGACGTTTCGGGTCGAGACCCTTCTTCAGACTGATGTCAGGGGGGGCGGGACAAAGGAAGGATATAGGTGGAGACAGGAAGATAGAGGGAGATCTGGGAAGGAGGAGGGGAAGGGAGGGACAGAGGAACTATCTAAAGTTGGAGAAGTCGATGTTCATACCACCGGGCTGCAAACTGCCCAGGCGAAATATGAGGTGCTGCTCCTCCAATTTCCGGTGGGCCTCACTATGGCACTGGAGGAGGCCAATGACAGAAAGGTCAGACTGGGAATGGGAGGGGGAGTTGAAGTGCTCGGCCACCGGGAGATCAGTGTGGTTAATGCGGACCGAGCGCAGGTGTTCAGCGAAGCGATCGCCGAGCCTGCGCTTGGTTTCGCCGATGTAAATAAGTTGGCAGCTAGAGCAGCGGATGCAATAGATAGTATATTGTACTGCCATGAGTAGAGGTTATATAAAGGGTACAGCTCCGGCAGGCAGTGAAGAAAGCCAATGGAATGTTGGCCTTCATAACAAGAGGAGTTGAGTTGAGGAGCAAAGAGGTCCTTCTGCAGTTGTACAGGGCCCTAGTGAGACCGCACCTAGAGTACTGTGTGCAGTTTTGGTCTCCAAATTTGAGGAAGGATATTCTTGCTATTGAGGGCGTGCAGCGTAGGTTTACTAGATTATTTCCCAGAATGGCGGAGCTGTCATATGTTGAAAGACTGGAGCGACTAGGCTTGTATACACTGGAATTTAGAAGGATGAGAGGGGATTTTATCGAAACATATAAGATTATTAAGGGGTTGGACACGTTAGAGGTAGGAAACATGTTCCCAATGTTGGGGAAGTCCAGAACAAGGGGCCACTATTTAAGAATAAGGGGTAGGCCATTTAGAACTGAGATGAGGAAAAACTTTTTCAGTCAGAGAGTTGTGAATCTGTGGAATTCTCTGCCTCAGAAGGCAGCGGAGGCCAATTCTCTGAATGCATTCAAAAGAGAGCTAGATAGAGCTCTTAAGGATAGCGGAGTCAGGGGGTATGGGGAGAAGGCAGGAATGGGGTACTGATTGAGAATGATCAGCCATGATCACATTGAATGGCGGTGCTGGCTCGAAGGGCCGAATGGCCTTCTCCTGCACCTATTGTCTATTGTCAAAGATCCTTTCACCTCGTGCCATCTGGTCTGATGATCATGCCCACATGGAAGTTAACTTTTAGATCCTCAAGTAACCAATCACTCATTCGGTCACATAGAATAACTCCTTCAAGAATCACTTCAGAAATTCATCCTTGTTTTATTTTAAAACACAAGATAAAACATAAGATAAACATTTTAAATTTGTAACTTTGAACTGACACTGCTATCCCGAAGAAGGGTCTCGACCCGAAACGTCGCCTACTCCTTTTCCCCAAAGAAATGTTACGCGCTGAGTTACTCCAGCATTTTGTGCCTACCTTCAGTGTAAACCAGCATCTGCAGTTCTTTCCTACACATCCCGTATATCAGAAGTCTATTTTGAATCTCTTCTGAATTTTAAACCGTGTGAGCTCTTTGCTGGTTTGACAGTCAGCTTTCGCTGGGTTTACATTGCTGCACAAAGTTAAACTGATTGCCCAGGGGGCTTCTCACTTTGCACTGTAAAAGTGATACAAGAACTGATATCTTAATAGTGCGGTATCTCAATATCCGAAACACAATTTGAATTTTAATGTTACAGACACTTGGAATGAGATGTGCTGGCTCTGAGACCTGAATTTTGTTTTGCATATCCGTAATGTTTAGCATGATCTTGTTCTCCCGCGGGCAACTTAAAACAGCTACACAGAAATATCAAGGCTGAACCCTTTAATTATGCAGCGTAGTGTCTAATGTGCTTTGCTCCTCATGTCTGCCAGCAAAGGAGCAGATTTTCATTAAATGATGCATTATACAACAGTCCATGCATTAAACAGAGTCTAATGATGATTAATAGGAAACTGTGCCTCAACAAGCAATTACTCTTCAGAAAAAGCTTTATATAAGCCCGTGATTAGACAGTTTTTCTGAACGCATCTCATTTGTATTACAAAGATTTTAGTGAATGTGTTGCTGTGCATTGCCAACGTGTTTGAATGTCCAGATGTGATTTTCTGCTTTTGTTGAATTAATGGTCTTCAATGTATTGCGGAATATTCAAATGAAGAAATGAGGAAAGACCAGTCTCATTTCTTCACCCAAGGCTAAACATGTGAGTGTGAAGTGCTTGAAGTACTGCGGTTGCTGACATCTTTTCATCACTTAACCTTTTCAATGCTAGAATGGAAATCATATCCTCATTTTTGATAATGCTGTGGTCTTAATGTTTCAGCATGCAAATCTAATTAACAAGGTGGATTACTGACATTAACAAAAGCACCGAGAACAGGAATGTACGTGAGACATTTCAATAATGTACACGGGGTTCTGGGAAAATTACATATCTCCTATTCAATAATTCTCTGATGATGTTTCAAAGCGTAGAGAGAATTACATCAATCCCATCTTAATTTCAGGCAACTACCGTTCATTTGATACCACCGCATTGTTTATAAATGGCATTATATTTATGCCTCATCATGTAATTGCATAAGAACATGCGGAATAGATTCAGGTAGATGAGGCAGGTAGTATCGCAACGTTTAATAAACATTTAGACAGGTACATTGACAGGAGAGGTTTAGAGGGATATGGGATAAAGCAGCAGGTGGGACTAGTGCATGTTGGTCGGTGTGGGAAAGTTGAGCTGAAGGGCCTGTTTCCATGCTGTATGCCTGTGACAATCAGGAATAGGCTTTGGTCTTATCTTAACATTATGCACTTTGGCTTAAGACTATTCAACTACCAGAACTAGCTCCTAACTGGCTTTTCTTAATAATATTCAAAGCAATCATCTCTGGTATCTCAATACATCATTTCTTGAAGTAGAATAATGTAAATTTCAGTTATTTCTCCTGAAAGTATCGATATGCACTGATTGAATTAGTAAGCCCTTACATCAGTGGATTTGAACGTTGCTATTTGCAATGAGATGCCCTACCATTACGGATATACTCCAGAGACCTTTCATCTTATAAAGATGGAGTTAGCGACCCAAAGGGAAGATTAGGAGGTGGAGACGGTGAGTAAAAAATATGCATAATGTGTTTCAAATGACAAATGAGTGACAAATAGTATCCCACAAGACTATGAACTGGGAACTTTAGCTGTTCATTATATTTACTAAGGATTTAGATAACACAGAACAAAACCATTTAATTGTGTAGGATAGAACTCGTTTGGCCATAGAGCCTATTCCATTACTGTATCTCTCTAAACTAAACTATACTGAACTACTTCTCATCACCACGGTCATCACCAAACTACCCCCAATTTTAGCAAATCTTTGTACAATGAATGAAGATATTGAGTGAATTATTCTGGATGCTCATCACTTTGCTTCATAATTTTCAACACGGACATCTCTGCTGCAGGTGATATTATTTAGAGATTGCTTTAAATCCGACATAATACGTTATCTTTTCTTGATCAGCTATAACAAGTGTAAATGTGATAATTGCCATATACTTCTACATACTGTGGATAGCAAGTCATTTTATTCTGCTTTTACATTGCTGAAAATATGATGGACAATCTCAATGCCCTGAAGACATCAATGTACCTTCCTACAGTGTATTCAAAAGAAATGAAAGGAAAATGGTGGAAACTGTTACACCATATAATGAATGATTTTCTGAAAATGACCTCAATGAAGTGCTTTGTTTTCCTGAAACATTGATATTACAAATATTCTAACCAAGCTGGAAGCCATCCGAGTAAAAATGAACAATGGTTTTGCCTACCACCCTCTCTGGAATACATAAAGCTAAAAAAATAATTTGAGCATTATAATTTTTGAGTTGCCTCAAATAGATGCAGGGAAGATATTTCCTCTTGCACGTTAGAACCAAAAGCCTTAAATAAAATATTCACTAATAATCCCTCAAGGAAAGTCAGGTAAAAATTCTGTATCCAGGCACTGATTAGAATGTGTTATCACAGGGAGAACTTGAGATGAATAGAAAGATAGATTTAAGGAAAGCTGGATTAGTACTTTAATATCAGGACTAAAAGTGTTAAGTAATGTGGATGCTACCTACAGTAGGTTGAGGGTTGAAAAGTATTTAGCTAAGATATTTAAGATGATTAAAGGAGTCAGTGGCTAAATAATGAGAGATTATTTTCTCTTTAGAGAATGTGAGAATGATAGCATTACTAAAAGTCAGAATAAACTCATTCAGGATGAGTTCAGAAAGGATTCCTTCACCGAACACATTTAGAATATTTCCGTCCTCAAAATGCACTTTGGTTAAAATCAATTAAAAATTAAAAAACTGAAATGGATAAATTTAATTTGATGATATTTTCATATTACCTTATGATTTAGAAGGAAGATATTCGGCCCATATATCCGCCCTCAGAGTGACCACATTAATTCTGTTATCCCACTTATTTCTGTGTAACTATTGCATGCTCATTAATAATATTTCCAGCCACCCGACTAAGCTGGGCCACATTGCTGCAGCCAATTCTCAAACAACCAGCACACCTTGGGATGTGGGAGGAAGCACAACATCGAATCATAGGGAGAACATGCAAACTCCGCACAGACAGCACCAAAGGTCAGGATCAAACCCCAGTCATTGGAATTGTGAGCCAGCTACATTATCCACAAAACCAAGTGATGCCTTAGGCAAGTTATTAACTTGTTATAGAACAAAGGTAGGTAGGTTTCATTAATTGCAAGAAGATTGACACAAAATGCTGGAGTAACTCAGCGGGTCAGGCAGCATCTCTGGAGAAAAGGAATCAGTGACGTTTCGGGTCGAGACCCTTCTTCAGACTGAGAGTCGGGGGAGAGGGAATGTAAAGGTATGAGAAGGTACAAAATAAATCACAGCCATGACCGATGACTCAAGGAAGGTGGAGCCCACCAGCATTTTTTAGTTAAATACAGTTATGGTAAAATTCAATAGTAGAACAGATTTGATAGAGAAAATGGCCTTCTTTATTCCTTATGTTCCCAGATGTCTTGGGAACTCTAGAAAGGCAGGGATATGAGGCCAGGGCAGAATCACTGGTAAACCAGGAACTAACATGTAATGAGCTTAAACCAACCATGGATATAGGTAATTATCCAATCATTTATAGCCTGTAATTGAGAAAAAAAAGAATTCCATCCTTTCACATCTAGAAAGACTAATATCACAGCCATTGTTTTGAGCACTGAAAGCTAGAGACACAACACTATTTCATTCATAAAGAGTGAAGAAAGCCGTGAGATGAGCAATGGAGATTGCAATCCCCTGTTCCACAATGCAGTCGTCAGAAGTTCCACAATGCAGTCAAGTCAGAAGTTCAAGGATTTTAGACCCTGCAATAGTGAAGGAGTATTGGTATATTTCCAAGTCAAGATGTTGTACAACGTGAAGGGGATTCTGCAGATGGTGGCATTTTAATAAAATCATTCATTTTATTAAACTGAAGGATTTGAGCATCTCTGACCAGCCAGCAGGTCACGCCCATCTCTAATTGCCCTAGTTCAGGTGATCGTGAAGTGCTTCTTGGACTACTGCAATCCTTCTGCTGAAGGTAGCGTTGTCGGGTTGGAATTTCCAAGATTTAGACCCAGCAACAAAGAAGAAAGAACAATATATTTCAAAGTCACAATAGTGTTTGACTTGGAGAGGAACTGATGGTGACATCTCCATTCATGAGCTGCCCTTCTTCTTTGTAGTGGTAGATTTTGTGTGGTTGGACGTGCTATTGGAGTAACCATGGCAAGAAAATGCCCCACATTTAAGAAATAGTATATACTGCAAACAAGTGAACCAGTCAAGTGGGCATCAGTGTCCTGGAAGGTGTTGAGTGTCTTTGGAGCGGCTCTCACCTGTTAGTGAGAAGGAATGAACTCCACAATTGATATGTAGGATGGTGGGGAATCAATCAGAGATGACGTCTGATCACTCTCCAGTGATCTTTGCTAAAAATGCAGCTTGGTGAGTGCCAGGTGGGTATCGAATCAACCCTTTCACTGAACTTGCTACCAAGGTTAGTTTGAACTAGTTAGTGGAGGATGCTGTACTATGTTAGAAGGTGGGGGATTAAGAGTCAAGAGGCTTTAATTTACATATGCACTGTAACGGATCAAGGAAATTCTTACTTGCAGCAGCGTAAGAGGTCTGTAGACCCCATACTCAATAGATAACACAATAAACAATCTAAGTATTAATGCGAAGCAAATCAAATGGCCAAAGCCCACAGCACAACCAAGACCGTTCATAGTTCAACATTTTGTTGGTGTTTGTTGTGTTCAGTAGCTTGATGGTTGTCGAGAAGAAGTTGTTCCTGAACCTGGTGCTCACAGTTTTCAGACTCTTATACCTTCTTCCCGATGGCAGGAGTGAAATGAGAGTGTGGCCAGGGTAATGTAGGTCCTTGATGATGCTGGCTGCCTTTTTAAGACAGCACCTCCTGCACATCACTTCAATGGTGGGGAGGTCAGTACCCTTGATGGACCGGACAGTGCTCACCACATTTTGTAATCTTCTTCATTCCTGAGTGTTCGAGCGGTTAGACCAGGCCATGATGCAACCGGTCAATATGTTCTCTAACGTCCACCTACAGAGGTCCAAGAGATTATTCATTGACACACCATATCTCCTCAATCTGCATAAATAGAGGTGTTGATGGGCTTTCTTTATGATTGCATCATTGTGCTGGTTACAGAGACATGCATGCCTGGTAATTTGAAGTTGTTGCCTCTCTCCACCACTGATCCATTGATAAAGACAGCTTTGTGGATCCTTGGCCTTCGTCTTCTAAAGTCAACAATCAGCTCCCTTTGTCATTCTGACATGGAGAGCAGGGTTGTTGTTCTTGTACCATTCAATCGGATGATGATCAGATCTCCCTCCTATACGCTGACTCATCACTATCTTATTCGTCCAACAATGGTGTCGTTGGCAAATTTAAAGATGGAGTTGGAACTGTGCCTAGTTACACAGTCATGGGTAGAGAGTGAGTGGAGTAGAGTAGAGGACTGACCACACAGCCTTGAGGTGCTCCTGTGCTAGTGGTTATCGAGGAGGAAGTGTCGTTGCCAATTTTACCGATTGTGTGCCGCTGATGAGGAAGTCGAGGGCCCAGTTGCAAAGGAATGTGCAGAGACCCAGTTTTCTGAGCTTGATAACATGTTTGGAGAGGATAATGGTGTTGAACGCCGAGCTGTAGTCGATGAACAACAGCCTGATGTAATGTGTTTTTACTGTCTAAGTGGTCCAGTGCAGAATGGAGAGCCAGTGAGATCATGAAAAATGTTCACTCAGAGAGGTGTAAATCTGTGGAATTCTCTACCTCAGAAGGTAGTGGAGGTCAATTCTCTGGATGCTTTCAAGAGAGAGCTAGATAGAGCTCTTACCAATAGCGGAGTCAGGGGGTATGGGGAGAAGGCAGGAACGGGGTACTGATTGTGGATGATCAGCCATGATCACATTGAATGGCGGTGCTGAGTCGAATGGCCTACTCCTACACCTATTGTCTATTGTCTATTGAAAGGGTCGGAAGAAGGGTCTCGATCCGAAACATCACCCATTCCTTCTCTCCCGAGATGCTGCCTGACCCGCTGAGTTACTCCGGCATTTTGTGTCTACCTTCATGAAAGGGTAAAGCATATTCACCCAACATTCTCCTATCAAAAATAAAGACTTTCCTTTATAGAAGCCCTCCGTGAGCTGGGGAAATTCCAATGGGCTTTACAAACAACTCATTCTTCTGTAATGGAGTCACTGTTCAGATGTCCCAAGCACAACAGGTTGTATGTGCAAAATAAGCTGCGGCATATAGCAATTTTTTAACGCTATAGATGATTTATGGATAAATGTTGGCCAGTGCTCGGTAAACTAACATCCTTTTTGAAATATTTCATCCACCTCAGGATGAAAGCCAGGCATGTTAAATACCTTATCTGAAAGGCAACATCTTCAATAGTGTTGCACTCTCTTAGAGTGAGGGTGGATTAGGTTCTCATGTCCCCAGAGTGGGATAAAAGTCTACTCTACACCACTGGAATACATTCCTTATTTTACTGTGACCATTCTTCAATGCAATGAAGAGAGACACAAGGAAATATGCTCAGTTACTGCCAGTTGATCGACAGAAGCACAGCAACAACAAAAACATTTACAACACTATTTTAGCCCCTACCACAATGTACAGGACATGAGTTGTCCTGTACATATGGGTAGTCCATAGAGCTCAGAGGATTATCGGAACACAGCTACCAGCCTTGGAGGGCATCTACAACACACGATGCCTCAGAAAAGCCACCAGCATCCACAAAGACTCTTCACACCCCTGCAACAGTCTGTTCGAACTCCTTCCATCGGGCAGACGATACAAGGCCTTCTACACCCGCACCTCCAGACTCAGGAGCAGCTTCATCCCCAGGGCCATAGCTGCTATGAACCGGTCCTGCTGAGCCGGATGGTCACAACGCACAGTGATCCGGCACAGATCTACTTGCACTTTATTCTGTCTTAAAACTGTTACAATTTGTTTTGTTGGGTTGTTGTTTTTTAAATTAATTAAATTATTGCATCGTATGGGAGGCGCATTCCCAATCTCGTGGTACCCCTGTACAATGACAATAATGATATATTGTATTGTATTGTATTGTATTGTATTGTACAGAGTCAGGTTGCTTCATCAAATTATATATTAATGATGGTTGATGTTTCAGACCAGGAATGCTGCCTCTGGAAAAACCACACTTATTAAAAGTAACTTGTTCAGCCTAAAGCTCGAAGGATTGCCCGAGCAAAGTGGGTTTCTTGTAAAAGTTGTTGTCACTTCGTATTATATCAAACAATTCACTCACAGAGTAGATTGAAGAAAAATAAATGCGTGTTGGCAGTCTGCAAAGCTGCTGTGTCAATCATTGCTCTGCAGCTTTTCAGAAACAATCAGAACATTTAAAAAGGCCAAATCTTTCTGACTCCGGCCAGCAATTACGAGAGGAGCCGTTTGAACAGAAGTGTGTCCAATACTCCTGCACAATGCAGTGGCTCTGGGACCGCGGTGTTCGATTCAGAACGTCAACACTGGCAGATCACCAGTCTCTGGAGTCCACGCCGAGTCCAACAGTGTGGCTCAGTTCTCCAATATTGTGCTGGGGAATTGCCTCACGGACTCTGTGATGGCCACACCTGTCTCAGGATCTGAGATTCATCTGATTCAAAGGGAGTTATTTGATGGTTTAGATTTAGATTTTTAGATTTAGAGATACAGCGCAGAAACAGGCCCTTCGGCCCAGCGATCCCCGCATATTAACACTATCCTACACCCACTAGGAACAATTTTAACATTTGCCCAGCCAATTAACCTACAAACCTGTACGTCTTTGGAGTGTGGGAGAAAACCGAAGATCTCGGAGAAAACCCATGCAGGTCACAGGGAGAACGTACAAACTCCGTACCTGTAGTCAGGATCGAACCTGAGTCTCCGGCGCTGCATTCGCTGTAAGACAGCAACTCTACCGCTGCGCCACCGTGCCTCCCAAATATACCAAATATTCACTGCACTGCTTAGTTCTCGGGTGAAGTTTCTTTTATAGCAGTCTTTAGAGTCAAGAGTGTTTTATTGTCACATGTCCCAGATAGAACAATGAAATTCTTACTTGAAGCAGCACAACAGAATATATAAACATACTACACTGTAAACAATATGGTAAACGAGTGAGAAAAAAGAGTTAAGTGTGTGTATATATACATACTCACAAATGCACATATATAAAAAACATAGCACAAAAACTAAGGAAATTTGTGTTTGGTAGATTATTTCTTTGTTGTAACAATGCTTCTTGGCAATAAATCTTATACCGTTGGAAAGCCTGTTTATTTCCCTTTTAAATGGTGCCACATTTGTACGGAACATGCATTTGTGGGATGAGCAGCAGAGCTGAGTATGTGGGTTGCGCCCATGAAAAATCTGCCAAATCTTCTCTGCCAATGCCAAACAGCTTATTCTGCCATTGACTCTTGTTCGGTGTTGTTTGGTGGATTGGATGATTGAAGTCTGAAGAAACAAGACATATTGGCAATTTAACAATTTATTCATTTAATAAACAGGAGCCTCAGTAGCGTGTGGAAGAACCATACACAGCCACAACAGCCTGGCACCTCCTCCTCATGCTGGTCACCAGCCTGGTCACACACTGTTGTGGGATGGCATTCCATTCTTCAACCAGCATTTGTCACAAGTCAGCCAACGTGGTTGTCTTGGTCACTCAGGCACGTACAGCATGCCCAAGCTGATCCCACAAGTGTTCAATGGGGTTGAGGTCAGGACTGCTGGCAGGCCATTCCATCCTCTCCACTCCCAAATTCTGGAGGTAGTCTCTGAGAAACCCTGCTCTGTGGGGGCGAGCATTGTCATCTTGGAGGATAGAGTTCGGTCCCAGACTGTGGAGATATGGGATTGCCACTGGTTGCAGAATCTCATCTCGATATCTCTCTGCATTGAGATTGCCTCCAATGATGACAAGCCTCGTTTTTCCAGTGAGGGAGATGCCGCCCCACACCATCACACTGCCTCCACCAAAAGATGTTACTCTATCAGTGCAGCAATCAGCATAGCGTTCTCCGCGTCTTCTCCACACTTTGACCCTATGATCCAACTGCCGTAGGCAGAATCTGGACTCATCGCTGAACATAACGTTCCTCCACATGTTCAGGTTCCAGTGCACGTGTTGCCGTCACCAGCGCAAACGGGCCTGACGGTGAAGGGCAGTCATGGCAGGCTTCCTGGCACCCCTATGAGACCGGAGATCGGCTGCGTGCAGTCTGTTCCGAATTGTCTGGGTAGAGAGCCGTCGGCCATATCGTCCTGCAAACCTTGACTGCAAATCTGTAGAAGACAGCCTACGGTTCCTAAGTGCTGACAGGGTGAGGAAACGGTCTTCTTCGGGTGTCGTCTTCTTGGGACGCCCACTTCGCGGCCTGTCTCTGACATCCCCCGTTATATGGAACTTGGCCTTCACTTTGGAGATGGTACTAGGGCTCACTCCAAATAATGCCGCAACTTGGTTTTGCGGAACACCAGCTTGAAGTTGCCCTATCGCACGGGCCTTATCCAGATCAGTCAAACATGGCATGCCGATTCTTGGAGCAGACACCTACTGACCACTGTAGCAGGGCCCATGCTCACAGATGCTGCCAATCAGGTGCCAATCAGGCACCTGATTGTCAGCACCTGGGGGTACCAGAAGCTCAAAACAAGAGTCAATAGCAACAGCAGAATAAGCTGTTTGGCATTTACAGAGAAGATTTGGCAAATTTTTCATGGGCGCAACCCATATACTCAGCTCTGCTGCTCATCCCACAAATGCATGTTCCTTACAAATGTGGCACCATTTAAAAGGGAAATAAACAGGCTTTCCAACGGTATAAGATTTATTGCCAAGAAGCATTGTTACAACAAAGAAATAATCTACCAAACACAAATTTCCTTACTTTTTGTGCTATGTTTATATAGATCATATATACACGCACAAATACGTACACACAAAAAAAATCAATAATAGTGCAAAGTAACTCTAGAGAGTTGTTATCAATTACTGTCATTTTATTAAGCACTTTCAACCTCATAATGGATATCCTGCAGAGAACATTTCTTGTTGATAGCCCAGTACATTATATCTCATTATCAAAAATAGTCTGGTATATAGACAGGATTCAGAGAGACACAAGGAATTGCAGTTGCTGGCTCACTAAAAAAGACGAATGTGCTGGAGTAACTCAGCGGGTCAGGCAGCATCTCTGGAGAACGTGGATAGATGATGTTTTGGGATGGGACCCTTCTTCAGACTGAAATTAGAGGGGAGGGAACTGAAGGTTAGAAAGGGCCAGAACAAGGCAGGACCAGCAACAGATGACCAAGGATGGGTAGAGCCCATGATGGCCCTTTGTTGGCTGGGGAAGAGGTTTTCCTACTCATGTCATTTGTACCAACATGCACAGCGACTTCTGGCTGCTCACCCTTCCCCTTGAGGATGGCCTGCAGCTGCTCCTGGACACCATGGGCCCTGGCACCAGCGAGGCAGCCCACCGTCCCGGAGTCATGACTGCTGCCACAAAATCTCCTGTCTGCACCCCTAACTGAAGAATCACCCACTACTATGGCTCTGCCTGACGCTACCCAACCCAGCTGAGCTTCAGGTCCAGTGCAACAGTCCTGCTTGGTACTGCCACTCAACCTTGATATGTCATTTCCTTTCCTCTCCCCCCCCCCCCCCCCCCCCCCCCCCCCCACCACACACACTGAGAGCAGCCAAAAGGGTGCAGCTATTTTGAAGGGGGATGCCCACAGCACTCCATATCTATTTCCCCTCCTTGCGGTCACACACCCTTCTCTCTTCCTGGACCTTGAACGTGACGCCTCGCTATATGTCTTGTCCAAGAAGCCCTCATTCTCCCAGATGGTTCTGAGGTCATCCAGATGCCCCTAACACGTTCTTTAAGGGGCTGTCCCGGGACACAACTCCCACAGCTGTGGTCATCAGCAACACCGGCAGTTTCCCTGACTTCCCACATCCTGCAGGAGGAGCATTGTACCAGCTTACCCACCATCACAAAAATGCCACTGAACAAAGACAGAGAGAGAAATTTTTTTAAATAACGGGACTCACGAGAGCCGACTGCACCTTATCCTCCTACCGGCCTCAAGTAGCCAACTTGCCTCAGGCTCCTCACCGAAGACCTTAACACAAAGCGTCACCTCAACACCACCTCTCTCCTAACATGGCCGCTCCACTACATAACCGAAAATAGATACAAAATGCTGGAGTAACTCAATGGGATGAGCAGCACCTCTGGAGAGAAGGAATGGGTAACATTTTGTGTCGAGACACTTCTTCAGACCGGGAGTCAAAAGAAGTGTCTCGACCCAAAACGTCACCCATTCCTTCTCTCCAGAGATGCTGCCTGTCCCGCTGGGTTACTCCAGCATTTTGGGTTTATCTTCGGTCCACTACACCTTGCCTTGTGTTTATCAGTTTACTTAATTAGCCAATATGGATGCTCCACCCAACCAACGGGCTTTCTGCTCAAAGCTGCCGTTCTTGTTCCAACTTGCAATTGACTTGCCGAAATCAAGTCATGGCCGGCCACGGTGGTGCAGCGGTAGAGTTGCTGCCTTACAGCCCTTGCAGCGCCGGAGACCCGGGTTTGATCCCGACTACGGGTGCTGTACGTACGGAGTTTGTACGTTCATCGCGTGACCATGTGGGTTTTCTCCGAGATCTTCAGTTTCCTCCCACACTCCAAAGACATACAGGTATGTGGGTTAACTGGCTTGGTATAAGTGTAAAATGTCCCTAGTGTGTGTAGTAGTAGTGTTAATGTGCGGAGATCGCTGGTCGATGCAGACCCGGTGGGACGAAGGGCCTGTTTCCGTGCTGTATCTCTAAACTAAACTGAACTAAACTAAGCTAAACTAAACTAAACTAAACCGGTCCACCAACTTGCTTTTTAAAGTTTCTGTGACTGCACTGACCTGGAATTCATTTGTTGCAACCATTCCATGGGCCTGCTGCTCTTCATGCCAGTAGGGTGTAAGCTACCCAAGTGGAAAACGAGGTTCCTCCAATTTGTGTGTAGCCTCAATCTGCCCATGGAAACACCACCTCCATCCTGACTCCTTGTCATCTCTGGCCTTTGTCCAACCATCTGCCAATCAAAACCCACCTCACCTGTATCCACCTATCACTACACAAAATGCTGGAGTAACTCAGCGGGACAGGCAGCATCTCTGGAGAGAAGGAATAGGTGACATTTCAGATCGAGACCCTTCTACCAGTCTGAAGAAGGGTCTTGACAGGTTGTCATCCAATACTTCTCTCCATAGATGCTGCCTGTCCCACTGAGTTACTCTGGCATTTTGTGCCTACCTTCAGTGTAAACCAGCATCTGCAATTCCTTCCTCCACCTATCGCTTGCCAGGCTTTGTCATTCCACCACCTCTCTTCCAGCTTTTTCCCCTTCACTACGATCAGTCCGAAGAAAGATCCCAACCCAAAGCGTGATTTATCCATGTTCTCCAGAGATGCTGTCACATCCACTGTTCCTCCACTTCTTTGTGCTTTTTAAACAAAATTCAGCTTTCATTGCCGTCAGTTGGGTTTGCACTTTAAAGATGCTGATCCAGCAACCAGCTGCCCAGTAATAGACAAGATCTTCACCATCAACTCAAAATAGTTGCGGTCATGAGCATTTCTGGAACAAACTGACTGTTGCTGCTTGATATTTTGTACAACGAGCTGATTGTTAAAGTTTACTATTTTTTCCATCGTCCTTTCTCTATTTTCAAATTACAAGAGATAGTTGATATCAATTAAAACAAAGAGAAAAATGAAATTGACATTTATTTCAAAAGGTTTAATTAAGCATTTGTCGTTTTCCTCTCAGTAGCTTTAAAGCAAACAATAGCTTCTGATAATTATGTAACGCAAATTACTTAGGGCCTCATAAAACGCATCCATAAATCTTTAGGCAGTTATTTCTGTGGTTATTGTATTATGAATACCTAACGTATGTTGATTTGCAACCATTTTAAAAAGAGAGAGGGAGGGGGAGGGGGAGGGGGAGAGGGAGAGGGAGGGGGAGAGGGGAGGGGAGGGGAGGGGAGGAGAGGGGAGGGGGAGAGGGAGAGGGAGGGGGAGAGGGAAAGTGGAGACGTCATGACCTCAAAATGTTTGAGCTTATTGATAATTTTGAATGGTTTTAAGTTGTTTAAATTAAAAGGGATTGGATTCTTTGTAATAATTTTATCATTTTTTTAATAGTTTGGTGAAGTACTGAGTGTCAGATCATTGGGAAACATTCAGAAAGTTTTGATGGGTTGGACTGTTAGCTAAGCCAGGGTTAAGGGGTAGCCAAGCATCAACACTTTTCCAGTATATTTGTTGGTGAGCCCTGCATGTAACAGAATTTACAGGCAGAAGATACTGCTCTTGTGAGGTGTTGGAACTCAGGGGATTCATTTTGACAGTCCAAGTGTGCAGAATAGTGCCAAAAGACAGTGGTCACATTGATTGAAAAGTCTGGGCCTTTATTTTATTTTTACTGATAATTATACAACATTTCAAAAATCATATCCAGTATAAGTATGATTTTTAGATTGCAATTTAGAGTCACCTCTGGTCATGCTGTGATATATTTCATTACCATCATGTGCAAATTCAAAGTTCAAGATATGCAGTGTTATTTAAGATAATTGGCTTTCATCCTCTAATAAATGTCCCAGTTGGAGTTTTTAGTTTACTGCTGTTAATCATTTACTGCACTAAGATTGTGCTGGATGTATAGGGCTCCATTACCAGTGCTGAAAATACCCTTAATGCCTGGAATGACACATTCCACTTGGCAGTAAGTGGATTGTAAATTAATTGAAGCTGTAAGTATCAGTTTTGAATTCCCACTAACAGTAATTCACCATCTTCAAACTGTCTGATTTAGTAACCTGCCCAAGTCAGTCTCTCACTTATGTCATTGTGTGAATGCAAATATTCAAGAAATCAATAGAAATAATGATTAAAAAAATAATATGATGTCACTTTTCCTTTCAACTGATCATTAAAAGGATATAAATGAAAATCACTTTCCGCCTGTGCAAGATCTTAAAGATAGCTGGATTATTCATATGAGCCTACCTCCCATTGTGTTCCAGACCTTCTGGCTGCTTTCCAGTAATACTATTAAAAGCAATTTAATGATCGAAATTCTGTTGGCTGTTATATGCTTATTCAAAAGTGGTGTAACAGCGAACCAGAAAGCTCATTAAATATTTATTGTGGTCTTGAAGAACATAAAACACGAGGAAAGTTGTTCAAAATTATACTTGGTGGAACATAAAATTGAGCAACATGAACGGTTATCATAAAACCTTAATGTTGTATTTTAGCTTCGGGGAATGATTCTTGGGATAGACACGTTTGAAGATTTCGCAGAAGAAATCACAACAACTTTACAAAATAGTCTATGTTGCACAGAAAACATTGCCATGCATTATCCTATTAAGTAATGTAGCATTGTGGTGAAACTAGTGGAGTAGCAGCCAGAGACTTGGACCATTGATCCAGAAACATGAGTTCAAATGGAGTACTCATTCTCCATTGCAATGGAGAATTAAAATTGAAATTTTCAAATTAGCCTGGAATTAAAAGCTAGTGTCAGTGATTAAGATCGTGAACTACTTGATGGCATCTGGTTCATGAATCTCATTCAAGGAAGGAGATATGCAAATCTTATTTGGTCTGGATGTTTAATAAGTCAAGATCCACAAGCATGATTGAATTTTGACTAGACAGTTCGGGAGCGTATAGAAAATTGCCTGTAAAAGATTAAATAAACAAAATAGTCATGTTGGCACATTGGCCTCCATCAATCAGAGCATTGAGTATAGAAGTTGGGAGATTATGTTGCAGTTATATAAGACGTTGGTGAGGCCGCATTTAGAGTGCTGTGTTTAGTTCTGAGCACTAGGAAAAACGTTGTTAAGTTGGAAAGGATGGAGAAAAGATTTACAAGGATGTTGCCAGGACCTGAGGGTCTGAGTTATAGGGAGAGGTTAAGCAGGCTGGGACTTTTTTCCCTGGAATGCAGGAGGATGAGAGGTGATCTTGTAGAGGTGTATAAAAAAATCATGAGATGTATTTTTACATTCAGAGCGTGGTGGGTGTATGGAACGAGCTGTTGAAGGATGTGGTTGAGGCAGGGACTATCCCAACATTTAAGAAGCAATTAGACAGGTACATGGAAAGGACAGCTTTTGAGGGATATGGGCCAAATGCAGGCAGGTGGGAGTAGTGTCGATGGGACACATTGGTCAGTGTGGGCAAGTTAGGCCAAAGGGCCTGTTTCCACACTGCATGATTCTATGACATTCGCAATGTAATTAATAAGATAAGAGGTGAGATAGTTAATTCACTTGCAATAGTATGATAACACTTAGGTGATCTATTTTTTGGTTCTTTGTTGAGGTGTAAATATTGGCCATTACCCCGTGGATAACTGCTCTTTTCTTCTGTGAAAAATAAAGCTATGTTACTACTCTTAAGAGCAATGCAAAATGATGAAGGATATTCTTGCTATTGAGGGCATGCAGCGTAAGTTCACTAGGTTAATTCCCGGAATGGCGGGACTGTCGTATGTTGAAAGACTGGAGCGACTAGGCTTGTTTACGCTGGAATTTAGAAGAATGAGAGGGGATCTTATTGAAACATATAAGATTATTAAGGGATTGGACACATTAGAGGCAGGAAACATGTTCCAAATGTTGGGGGAGTCAAGAACCAGGGGCAACAGTTTTAAGAATAAGGGGTAGGCCATTTAGAACGGAGATGAGGAAAAACCTTTTCAGTCAGAGAGTTGTAAATCTGTGGAATTCTCTGTCTCAGAAGGCAGTGGAGGCCAATTCTCTGGATGCTTTCAAGAGAGAGCTAGATAGAGCTCTTAAGGATAGCGGAGTCAGGGGGTATGGGGAGAAGGCAGGAACGGGGTACCGATTGAGAATGATCAGCCATGATCACATTGAATGGTGGTGCTGGCTTGAAGGGCCGAATGGCCTACCTCTGCACCTTTTGTCTATTGTCTATGATAATGTATGGTGGTATTTCAGTCAATTGCTCAGTTGTGGTTTGAGTAATATTTACCTTCAACAGGTATTCAATTGTATCTGATGCTGTGCTGGCATGCTAATTACTCTACATTAAATATGCATCATACTAAAATTAATTAACTTAGAACTATTACAATTCATTACAAAATTGACCAACACCAATAAATAAATATAACAACAATAATCGGTTGATTTTCTGCAAAATTCTGAAGTGCTTTCTCGAGGATCAGCTAATTATTATATTGAGAGAAAATATTGTTTTTAAAATGTAGATTACACAGAACTCAGAATTTTGGTAAATTTTATTCATTTCTGTAAAGAATAGTTTCAAAACGCGTGGTACCTAATCGGGGGTATTTATATCTTACGGTTAATTTTCAAAAAGTATTTAAATGCTACAGTGAGCTCTTATGGAATCTGATTCCAAAGTTTGTTGAAACTGAAACAGAGTAAAATATAACGGAAGATAATGCTGAGGCCGGCACAGTGGCGCTGTGGTAGAGTTGTTGCCTTACAGTGCCAGACACCTGGGTTCAATCCTGACTACGGGCGCTATCTGTATGGAGTTTATACATTCTCCCTGTGACTGCGTGGGTTTTCTCCAGGTACTCCAGTTTCCTCTCACTTTCCAGAGCGGGCAGCCTTGTAGGCTCATTGGCTTCTGTAGATTGCCCCTAGTGTGTAGGATGCAAAACTGGGATATCAGAACTAGTGTAACAGGCGATCGTTGGTCGGCACAAACTCAGTGGGCCGAAGGGCCGGTTTCCCCCACTGTATCTCTACACACAACTAGAAATTAAACTAAATTGTATGTTCGGACGTTCTGACAGTATGTGTGGAAAGGAAAATAGAGCTAAGATTTCAGGTGAAAGGCTATTTTATTTATAAGGCTTGGCAGACTGCCTCATGCACACTTCCTTCTCGCACAACTTCTTTCTGTCTACTTCCTCTCCATGTGATCCCCTTCTACCCGCCAACTCTCTGCGTAGTCCCTTCCTGTGCACCACCCACTGTGTGCACTTCCTGCCTTCCACTACATGAGCGCATCGATCCACAAGCCCCCCTCCTCCCTGCCATGAATGCTGATAGTGTTCTTCCCCTGAGGTCCTGTCAACGACATCCAAGTAGCATTTCCCAAGCAGATATTTTCTATTTGAAAACCATTAATGTTGAAACACGCTGTCTCCACAAAATCTCTGTCTGTCAAGTACTTGCCTGAGGGAACGAGGCCACAGGCAACAGCAATAAGGGATGTTTTCTTCAGGCGATGACAAGCTTAAATACCAACCCAGAATTTCAGCTTGCACGTCCCATCGTTTCTCTGGTCACCTCTGTGTTACTCATGGAAAAATTACCACCAGGTTACATTTTTTTGAATGATCATCCCCTAAGGTATTAATTCTTCCACTAGCTGCCTGTCCACAATTACAAAATCTCAACTTCTCCATGTGGCTTTTTACATTAAAGGTGGCATCAAACACACCTTTAAATGGGTTCCTCAGGGCCAGGTGGTGTTCCAAATCTAAAAAGCACTTTGTCTGCAGCCTTTGAGGGTGGCACAGTGGTGCAGCAGTAGAGTTGCATCCTCACAGCACCAGAGACCCAGCTTCACTCTTGACTATGGGTGGTGTCTGTATGGAGTTTGTACGTTCTCCCTGTGACTACCTGGGTTTTCTCTGGGAGCACCGGTTTCCTCCCAAACTCCAAAGACATGCACATTTGTAGGTTAATTGGCCTCCATAAATGGTCCCTAGTGTGTACCACAAGATACAATAATACTTTATTGTCAGAGCAATTCTAAGATTTGTCTTGCATCTCAGCAGCTCCAGTTGCAACATCAACAAAGACAAAGAATGTAAGACAAGAAACGAGGATACATATATTCACTATAACATTACAATCACAAATGATGGCACATTCAAGACCCTTCAACGTACATTTGATCTGGGATTAAGTTCTATGTTTAGTTTCAGGATTGACTGGTGCACAAAAGAGTGCTTCAGTCGAGGCTTATTAAGTCTTGGTACCCTGTACCTCTGATTTGATGGTAACAATTCGTATTCACTGTTCAGGACATGGTCGGGGTCAGAGACAATGTTGTTGGCCAACCTTAGCGTGTAGGATAGTGTACAGGGTGATTGCTGGTCAGAGTGGATTGGTGGGCTGAAGTATCGCTACACTATCTCCAAAACTAAAAACTAAAAACAAAAAGTCTCAAATTTTGATACGGCACGGTGGCGCAGCAGTAGAGTTGCTGCCTTACAGCGCCGGAGACTCAGGTTCGATCCTGACTACGGGCGCCGTCTGTACGGAGTTTGTACGTTCTCCCCGTGACCTGCGTGGGTTTTCTCCGAGATCTTCGGTTTCCTCCCACACTCAAAAGACGTACAGGTATGTAGGTTAATTGGCTGGGCAAATGTAAAAAAAATTGTCCCTAGTGGGTGTAGGATAGTGTTAGTGTACGGGGATCGCTGGGCGGCACGGAACCGGTGGGACGAAGGGCCTGTTTCTGCGCTGTATCTCTAAATCTAAATCTAAAAAAAATCTAAATTGTTGTGTTCCCACTCACGCTTAATGATGATTAAATCAGAAATCAACTCATGATCATGTTAGCTGATTTCATCCAAGGAATAACTAGGTGATTCCATTTTAATATTGGTTAATATTTCAAAGGTTGAATGGAGTATATTTCTCAATGTGCATTATCTAGAGGGATCGTTGAGATTACCGTCACCCATCATGTATGTACCAAGTTTTGCAGATGCTGAAATATATTCTGTCTTGATATTATTCTGTCTGTTTTCATGAATCTTTGTATTTTAATACTGCACAGCTGGGAGTTTTAGTTTGTTCTCTGTTAGATTCATTTTTTCATGGAATCTGCACACTTTGTCACTCTTCAGAATTCCTCATCAAGCATTTTTTTGCCAGGAATACAACATGGTTAAAAATAACCTCCAGTGGATACGGGTAACATAATACCTCTTAAGAAGAAAGAATAGAGGGAGCATAGTGGTTCCTTGTGCTTTAGTTACTTGATAATGGTTTGAGATTTTTTTTTTGTAGTGTCCTAACTCATCAGACATTCAATTAACTTGTCAAGTCCTGCGTCTTGAAACCAATGGATTATTTGGGATAAGAAAACACTTAAATCAGTCCTTGTTACTAAATTTTAGTGCAAAGAAACAGGCTAATATATCAATGTAATTAGCACATTTCACTTTCTACACTTCTGAGGCATGCAATCAATAAAAAAAAGACATTTGTTATATTCCATGTACCTGTTGAGTCAGTCTCTGCCTTGTGCGTTTACTTTTAAATTTATGGACCAAACAGTAATTTTAAGTTAAGAAATACACCAGCAATTTTTATCCATTCTCAGCTGCATTTTCAAGAATCACATAAATGTAACAAATGGCAGTCAGATGAAATGTAACTATCTTGTCTCAATATTCATGCAGTCTCTTTTTGCCTTTTCAGTACAGAATTCAAATATGTGCAGTTAATGATATGCGATCAAGTGCTGTGTTCAATTGTGCCTTTTGTGGAAATAAGGAGTTATTTGGTAACTAAGAACATTTGGTTACCTACAGAGGTAGAATTAAGAGAGAGCATGTGGCAGTACCATAGGGAGAATGGTGTGAAAGAGATGAATGGTTCAGGAGTCTAATAGTTGTGAGGAAGAAGCTGTTCTTAAATCAGGACTTTTGGACTCTCACGCTTATGTATCTTCTCCAAATAGATGGAAGAGAGAAAAGTAATTGGCCAGGGTGGTGGGCACCAGAGATTGATACTTCCATCTTCATGAGGCATTTGCATTCATCCTGAAGGACTCTGAGCTTTTGGTTCTGATTTTAGTTTTGTTTAGTTTAGCGATACAGCAGGGAAACAGGCTCTTCAGCCCACCAAATCCACACTGACCAGAGATCCCCACACAGTAACATTACCCTACACACACTGGGGACACTTTTTTAAACATCTTATGCCAAGCCAATTAATCTACAAACCCATACGTCTTTGGAGTGTGGAAGGAAACCAAAGATCTCGCAGAAAACCCACGCAGGTCATGGGGATACAAACTCCACACAGACATGCACCTGTAGTCAGGATCGAACCCGGGCCTCTGGCGCTGTAAGGCAGCGGTTCTACTGCCATGCCACCGTGCCACCTGATGCATGGCCTTGACCCGAAATGTCGACAATTTCTTTCTTCCCACAAGTGCTGCTCGACCCGCTGAATTCCTGCAGCAGATAGACACAAAGTGCTGGAGTAACTCAGCGGGTCAGGCACATCTCTGGAGAAAAAGGAAGGGTGACGTTTCGGGCCGGGACCCTTCTTCAGATTTCTCGGAAGTAGTTTGTTTTTTGCTGCTGATTCCAGCAGCTGTAGTCTCTTGTGTGTCGTAAGCTTATCATTGCCCAACACTATAATTCCCCATCCTACTCCCACACTGACCTGTCTGTCTGTGGCTTCCTGCACTGTTGGATCACGGCCCGATACAAGCTTGAGGAAGAACTCCGTATCATCTATCTGGTCCTGATGCAGTCTACTGGGTTCAATACTGAAGTCATCAACTTTGGTAACTTGCACTTTCTTTCCATCTCAGCCACATCGAATACCATAGTTTTACTCTCTTCATTAGTATAGTGTGGCCTGCTGGACATGTCCTATAGCCTGCCTATCAGCAATCCCATAGCCCTGCTATTAACACCACATAATACAGACAAGGAAGCATAATCTTCCTCTAAATACCAAATTAACCCATTTGTCCTCACCCTATCAATGATATTCCTCAGTTGCACCCATTTTACCCCCAACCCTCTCTGCATTTGAAAACTTGTTTTCTCGTTTTCTCAATTTGGACAAAGGGCCATGGATCTGAACTGTTAACTCTTTTTTTCCACTTTCCATAGATATTACCTAACCTGCCGAATGCTTCGAGTATTTTATGTTTGTACTTCAGTTTTTGTACTCCTTCTGTAGTTTAAAAAAGAAACTCACTGTGGAGGTGCCATTTTTTTGTTAAATTGTCCAGAACAAGGGGCCACAGTTTAAGAATAAGGGTAGGCCATTTAGTACTGAGATGAGGAAAAACTTTTTCAGTCTGAGAGTTGTGAATCTGTGGAATTCTCTGCCTCAGAAGGCGGTGGAGGCCAATTCTCCGAATGCATTCGAGAGAGCTAGATAGAGTTCTTAAGGATAGCGGAGTCAGGGGGTATGTGAAGTGGACAGAGATGATCCCATGCCATCTGAGGGTCTCAGCAGGCCAAGCATCTGATATGAAATGAGTAAAAAGTGTTAACCTTTAAGGTTGATCCAAAATAGGTTTGCTCTGAAGATGTTGTAATTTTGTTTCGTGTTGGTTGTTCATCTCATTGTGCTTTGTGCGACCTTTCTGTGTCACTATTTGGTTACCTCAATTCCTACAGTACAACAAATGCAAAAGTGCGTTATTGACTATGAAGCACTTTGAGATATCCTCAAATTATGAAAGGTGCTGTAGAAATATGGTCTTTCTCTGCCATTGGGGATCATATGATACTCTGTGGATTGGCACTCCGTCAATGATTTTTGAATGATTATAGAATTTATTTTGCCAAACCTTTTGGACTTTATTACAAAGGGTTTGGAGGCAAGAATAGGGATGTTTTCATCCCTGAGAATGGAAATCACAGAAGAGCAAGGGACCAAAACTGAAGGAGAATCGAATTTCAGAGGGTTGGAGGAACAGGGAACAATACAGAGATCGGACAGACCAGACCCATCACATAAAGTTATGAAGCAGTCTTTGTGTGTTCATCAAATTCAAAATAACCTAGATGTATTGATGATCAATAGAACCATAATATTTCAACTTGACCATGTTGAAACGCTTTGTGAAGTGATTTATGTAACATGGATTCTGGAGAAAAGCCTGATTTCCTGAGTTAATTTACCGAGAAGACGTCTGAAATATTTGATATCTTACACAATAGTTCGATGAATGATTTAATAAGTAAAATTGCTTTGCACTTCTGCTGAAACAAAACTTACTTAAAAAAAAATACTCTCAATCACATTAAATCTGCCTGCAGAATTATCAGTGGTTGGGGACCAAAACGAGTATCATGTAGACGTTTATCCCCAGTCTAAGAGTCTAGACTCTCTCTTTGTGGATACAATGCGCCGATGTGAGAAACACCTGAACAACCTCAACCTCCAGGAGATGTTACTTGCAATATTGCATCACTCAGCAATTTCACTCAGGGGGATAATGCAATGTAGTGTACCTGTATGTAGTGAAGAGAATTGTTTTATAGTTGAATATAAGGATGATAGCAGAAGGTGTTTATTGTATAGCTGCTCATATCTGAGGCTCCTGGAGTTTTTCGGAAACCTTGTTTCCGAAGGCGAACAATTTACTTAAAATAAAAATAGAAAATGCAGTTTATACTCAGCAGCTGGAATAGCTTCAGTTGAGGGAAACACAGAGTCTACATTTCAGGCCAATGACGCTTTCATCAAAACTGCTGAGTATTTCTAACATTTTGTTTGAATTCAGAGTTTCAGAATCACTGTATTTTGCTTTAGGATTATTGCTGACAGATTTTGACCAAAGCAGACACATGCCATGCATTCCTTTTCATTGAATGTTGAATGCAAATAGATTCCAATGCATCAAGTTCTCTGGCCACAGGATGCACATTTATCTTGTAGTACGTCTCGTTATTCTTGAGAGGTCAAATGGATAAGTGCAGACCTCAAAGGTAAAACCAAACTTTAAAGTTAATGAACTGTATATCACTGGATTATTAACAGCAGTTCTGAACATTTAGCCATTTAAACAATAGTCAATTTGATTTTGATGGCAAATCCCACACACCTATCTAAACATTTAAAAAACTGAAGCTGCTGGAAACCTAAAACTAAAACAGAAAATGCTGGAAATACGCCGACATTCAGGCGGTATTTGTGGAAGGAGAAACGGAACCAAGTCAGCAGGTCAGGCAGCATCTCAGGAGAGAAGGAATGGGCGACGTTTCGGGTCGAGACCTTTCTTCAGACTGATGTCAGGGGGGCGGGACAAAGGAAGGATGTAGGTGGAGACAGGAAGATAGAGGGAGATCTGGGAAGGGGGAGGGGAAGAGAGGGACAGAGGAACTATCTAAAGTTGGAGAAGTCAATGTTCATACCACTGGGCTGCAAGCTGCCCAGGCGAAATATGAGGTGCTGTTCCTCCAATTTCCGGTGGGCCTCACTAAGGCACTGGAGGAGGCCCATGACAGAAAGGTCAGACTGGGAATGGGAGGGGGAGTTGAAGTGCTCGGCCACCGGGAGATCAGATTGGCCAACGCGGACCAAGCGCAGGTGTTGTTAAGGCTTAACACCTCTGATGTTAAGCCTTTTCTCCCACTCCATCAGCATTTTGAAGATAGAGCGCAGTGCTTCCCACCCTTCTCAAGGGCAATTTTGAATGCATGGAACAGTACCAGCAGAGGAATAAACCCTTCAACCCACAATGTCTGTGCCGAACATGATGCCAAATAAAATAATTTCCTCTGCTCGCCCTCCATTCCCTGCATATTCAGGTGTCTATCTAAAACTATTTTAAAAGCCACTACTGGATCTGCTTCCACCACCACCATCAACAATGTGTTCCAGCTACAATGATAAATAAAAAATTCTGACCTGGCCATTATTTAAAAATATGTCAAACTATCAGTATGTTGAAAGACTGGAGCGACTGGGCTTGAATACACTGGAATTTAGAAGGATGAGAGGCGATCTGATTGAAACATATAAGATTATTAAGGGATTGGACACGCTAGAGGCAGGAAACATGTTCCCAATGTTGGGGGAGTCCAGAACCAGGGGCCACAGTTTAAGAATAAGAGGTATGTCATTTAGAATGGGGATGTGGAAAAACGTTTTCACTCAGAGAGTTGTAAATCTGTGGAATTCTCTGCCTCAGAAGGCAGTGGAGGCCAATTCTCTGGATGCTTTCAAGAGAGAGTTAGATAGAGCTCTTAATGATAGCAGAGTCAGGGGGTATGGGGAGAGGGCAGGAACGGGGTACTGATTGTGAATGATCAGCCATGATCACATCGGTGCTGGCTCGAAGGGCTGAATGGCCTCCTCCTGCACCTATTGTCTATTGTCTATTGTCTACCAAAAGAAATGTTCCCATGCAAGAGCTGAAAACTCTAGCCACCCGGCAATATGAACATGAAACAACAACTTGCATTTATGTGGCATCTTCAATGTTGCTAAACATTCCAAAGCAGTTATTTAACAACATATGTCTTTGAAACATTCAAAGAGATATCAGAACAAATGTACAAAAAAATAGACCAAAATGCTAGGTCTTGTTCAAGAAGAGAAACAAAGAGACAGAAAGGCTTAAGAGATCTTTGCTGAACCTCAGGTATTTTTAGCTTAATTTAGAAATACAGCAGGTGAAACAGACCATTCGGCCCATTGAATTCACACTGAAAATCGATCACCTGTTCACACTAGTTCGGGCTTATTCATCCACTTCCTACACAATTGGGCCCTTTTTGCAAAGGCCAATAGATCTTACAAATCAGCACGTCTTTAGGATGTGGGATGTTCTCTGGAACATCGGAGGCTGAGGGCAGACTTGATAGAAGTATAATAATATAATGGATGGCATAAATAGGGGAGACAGTCAGAACCTTTTTTCCCCAGGGTGAACATGTCCAACACTAGAGGGCATAGCTATAAGCTTAGAGACAATGAAAGCCCACTAACCTACTGAAGGGGATGAAGACAGTGAAGATACAGTCTTCAGACGGGTCTTGACCCGAAACGTCACCCATTCCTTCTCTCCAGAGATGTTGCCTGTCCCGCTGAGTTACTCCGGCATTTTGTGTTAGCCTGTTGATTTAAACCAGCATCTGCAGTTCTTTCCTACACAGTAAAGATACTTTACAAGTATTACAACGGGCTGCCTCATACCAAACCAATTTTGTAATGGGAGATGCTAGCAAACATAAAGTTTCAGCCTTGAGTCAGCAAAGTGGCATAATGCTGCTGCTAGTAATGTAGCTGCAATATTGCATCAGAGAGCCAAGCTCAGTCCTGACCTCAGCTGCCTGTGCAGAGTTTGCAAGCGACTGCCTGGGCTTCTCTGGACACTTCTATATCACAAAGGCATTTGGTCTGTTCGGATAATTAGCCGCCAACTATTGCCTCTAGCCTGTGGATCAGTGGTAAAATCTGGGTGGAGTTGATGAGAATATGGGGAAAATAAAAACTAGGATTAATACAGGAGCAGTGTAAATGGGTAATTGACAGTCAAATTAAACTTGGTGGGCCGAAGAACGTGTTCCTGTGATATCTCTGTATGACGGGTTTCTCTTATTAAACATGTTAAAGACCGCCAGGAAACTAAAGGATTCAAATTAGTAATCTGATTTATTATCAGACATACTTATGTGCATAAAACATGCTTAAGGTAGCTAGGTCCTGATGTGTTACATACTTCATAACCTTGGCTTCACCTTCAAACATGGAGGCTTGAACAATACTTTAATTGGGGAAAAAACATGGTCTCATTAGTTGCTGATTAAGAAGCAGTTAATAAGCTGAAAGGATGAAAGCATTTTCCACGGAGTCTATACTTTAGCAGCAATAGTAGACAAACGGGTCCCGATGGTGAAATTCAGAATTGTGCACTAAATTTAGCATCTGTTTTATAAACACTGGTGCACTAAATTGTTCCCTTATTACATTTTTAGTGCATGCCCTAACTTTCATGCTAAAAAAAATACATTTGCTCAAATTTAGAAAGGTGCTCCAAATAATATCAATCAATGTGCAGCATTCTCATTTATTGCCACTAACTTTACCAAATGCTGAAGGTATTTATTCACAAAATGCTGGGGTAACTCAGCAGGTCAGGCAGCATGGGTGACGTTTCGGGTCGAGATCCTTCTTCAGACGAGGTTTTTTAAAATTGGAGATAAGGTCAACTCAGATTAATAGCCTGACCTAAAAAATAAGATTGGATGTATTTACATGTATGAAACACGGAAAATGAACAAAACAACTCACCCAGCCACAAATTGCTTCCACGCTACAATATCAATATCCTCTATACATAACGCTTCCAAACATAAAGAATTAATCATTTTTTATTGAATTGGCAGCCTGCCAGTTTCAGTCATTCTCCATCTCCAGTAACAGTTTGTAATTCAATGGTACTAAAACACAATCTTGCTGGGGAATTCATAAATTTATTTCCTGAGTAAAGATTTATTTCTGATTTGAGTGATGAACAAGTTCCCAGACAGTACGCTTGCATATGAAAATAAACCACAATCTTCAATTTCCTTTTCATAAATAATAAGTAATATTATGCTAATTGAGAACTGTCTAGGTACCTGCATATACAACAACATTTCGCCTGCTACTTATATAATCAGTGCTGATTTGTTTTCAGGTGATAAGAAACCACAAATGGTGCATATTATCATATCAAGTTAAAAGAAACAATGAAAGTTTTAACTGTGCGATATTTCTAAGTGAATTTAACAGTACTGATTTTAATGATTTTTAACAGTACTGGTTTTGAAAGATGTTTTCAATTGAGAATGGCAAATGTGGAAACGTGCCCTGTAAACATCTGAACTGCTCTGTAGCCGACCCCCACATCATGGATGAACCGAGGTCCACTCCCAGATGAAGTCCACGTCTGCAGCATTCAAGTCAAGAGCAGTAGGAGAAATCTATCTGCGACGTTTGCAGAGCCATCAAGGACGCCAAGACGGAATTCCAGTCCAAGTTGGAGTTTTGAGACAAGGACATGGATACCCATGGATTGTGGCAAGGCTTGCATGCTATAACTGTCTACAAAGCCAAGGCACGCAGTGTTGCTGGTAACAATAGGTCCATCCCTGACGACTTCAGGGCATTCTATGCCCGCATTGAACAGAAGGTCAGTGGAGGAACCTCATCTGCCCTGTCGGTCTCCTGAGAGTGATTTGCATAAAGAAACTGCTCTGGATGGAGCCCCTGGTGGTGTCCTCAGGAACTGTGTGAATCAACTGCCAGTGGTATTTATAAACATCCTTAACCTCTCACTGCTCTATTCTGAGGTCCCCACCTCCCTCAAGAAGACAACTATCATCCCGGTTCCAAAGAAAGGTAAGGTAGCGTGCCTTAATGACTACGTCCAGTGGCTCTGACATCCGGCATGCTTCGAGAGACTAGTGATGGAGCACATTACTCCAGCCTTCTAGCCACCCCTGATCCACTGCTGTTTGCTTACTGTTGCAATAGGTCCACAGCAGACACTATCTCCCACAACTTCAACTCATTTTTGGAACACCTAACCAACAAGAACTCCGATGTTAGACTCTCATTTGTCGACTATAGCTCTATCTTCAGTAGCATAATTCCATCTAAATTCATCTCGAAACACTTGGACCTAGGAATCAGTTCCTCCCTCTGCCACTGGATCTTTGACTTTCTGACCCACAGAGCACAATGAGTGAGGACAAGTGACAAGATCTCCTCTACAATAATTCTCAACCCTGGTGCCTCACAATGAAGCATTCTCAGTCCCTTAAGGGCCTGTCCCACCTAGGCTATTTTTTGGCGTCTGCCGACGACTGTCAAAGTTGTAGCAGAACTTTACTTTTACCTGACGACAATGACCACGACAATGCCGAGTCAGGTCGAGATTATACCGTCTTCTGAAACATCGCAAAAATTTCCATGCCGTCAATGCTTCTCCGGCGTCCTGATTTTCGCTGAAATCACTGACAAGTCGGTAAGTACTTGAGAGTTTTGAACTATAATACCTTGGATGGGTTACTTAAAAACAAAGCTTCACTGTAACAAGGAATAAACTGGATTTACGTCCAGTTTACAAATAGTTGTATTAAAAAAAAAAATTTAAAAAGTGGTTCAGTGGATTTTTGTGAAAAGTGTGTGGGCATTCTTTGAAAATGTACGGGAGATGCATATCTGGTTTCTGGGTTGCATATCTGGGTTGGGAGCCCACTTTAAATGTAATGGCTGATGGCCATAAACATAGCGAAAATTCCCACGCTTACCTGACCGTCAAACTGTCGCCTCCAATCTACCTGTCAAATGTCCTGACGGTAAATAAATTGGTTAAACACAAGCATTTTATGGTATTTTGAAATGATTTTACATATTTTAATATTATGTGCTTCTAAATGTATCTTAAGAGAACCGAGCAAACCTGGGGACAGCATGCGACAGTGACCGCAATAAGCAACGATACCTGGCGACAAGCCAGCTGTCGCCGAGAGATTTCAAACTGTGTGATTTCTTGGCGACTTGCCGAGATCCACTACGATCCACTATGATCTTTGGAAGACTCCTCACGATCATGCCTGCGACACCCCGGCGAACGTTTGGCGACAGCCTAGTCACCGGCAGTCGCCTTAAAATCGCCTAAAGTGGGACAGGCCCTTTACTATGCTTCCTTTATCCTCATGTGTGTATGTTCAAATTCAGCTCTGAAAGACGCCACCACCGTGGTGGGCCGGATCACGAACAATGATGAGACGGAGTACGGGAAGGACGTAGAGAATTTAATGACAAGGCATCAGGACAATAACCTCTCCCTCGATGTGAACAAGATGAAGGCGCTAATTAGCAGCTTCAGGAAGCAAGGTGGTGTACATTGTCCCAATCAGCATCAATGAGCCTAAGTGGAAATGGTTGAGAGCTTCAAATTCCTTGGCATCTCTCGTGGACTACTTACGTTCATATCACAGCCAAGTTGGCACACCAACTTCCTGAGGATTCGGGAAAATTGGCATGTCTCAAGTGACTTTTATGGACTTCTGCAAATGCACCACAGAAAGCATTCCGCCAGGTTGCATCACAGCTCGCTTTACGAATAGCTCTGCCCAAGACTGCAAGAAATTGCAAAGAGTTATAGATGTAGTCTGGTCCATCACAGACCAGACTTCTCACCATTGACTCCATCCATACTTCATGCCGCCTCAAAAAACAGATAACCATAAATTAAAGACATTCCTTCTTCCTGAAGATGCAGGGAGAAGATGCCCTGTAGAAGATACAGAAGCTCAAAAGTGTGCACCAACAGACTTTGGAACAGCAGCTTCCCTTTAGTTATCAGGCTTTTGAATGGTCCCTCCATTAGCTAGTGTACTGTCTGATTCACCTCCACCCCAATATGGACACTGGACTTTGTCTACAGTACTGATGAACTGCAATGCGAAGGTCTATATTCTATTGTTTCTTCCCCTTTGAATGATTAAATTCTACTTGCAGCAGCACAACATGTTTGTAAACATGGTACTCAATACAAAAAATTGTTCAACAAATAAAAAACGTAATATAGTGCATAATAAAACAAGTCCCTAACGCAACCCAAGAAAGTTCCTAGCTCGGAGTTTAGTTGGGGTTCACAGTGATCAATAGCCTGATGTTTGTTGGAAAGGGTCTGTTCCTGAACCTGGACATCACAGTTTTCAGACTCCTAGAACATTTTCCCGATGGCAGGAGTGAAATGAGAGCATGGCCAAGGTGGTGTGGGTCCTTGATGATGCTGGCTGCCTTCATGAGACAGCGCATCCTATAGGTCCTGCCGATGGCATGTACACAGTGGCTGGACCACGTTTTGTAATCTCCTCCAATTCTGGACTTTCGAATTACCCAAACAGAATGCAACCCATCAATGAGCTCTCTACCGTACACCTGTAGAAGTTCAAGAGAACATTCGTCGACGTACCGGATCTCCTCAATCTTCGAAGACGGTAGAGGCTTTGATAGAGTTGACTTGATTGTATTTATGTGTGGTATAACTAATCACTCTTAATAGCATGCAAAAAACAGCTTTGTTTTGCATGCCATTCAGAGTGATTAGTTATACCGTACATTAATACAATCAAGTCAACGAGACAATAATAAAACAAAACCTAAACAATAGCAAGCAGGAGATGGAGCTGCAGATATGTGGACAGATTACCAATAGATGCCAAAGCATTGGGGTTGTTTTAGTGGATGAATTTAACTTCCCCAATATTGTCCCAGTTTACTAGGGATCCCTGGACTCTAGTGCTTTACATGAATGAGAGATGGAGTGGTAATCAATACAGGTGTGCAACCAATACAGGTGGTGACAGCTGGAAAGATGAAGGTCATTTGGAAATGGCAGGAAATGGTGAGGATCTGGATGTTGGTTAATTTGATTGGGTCAAGATGATTAAAATGAAGATGAGATCAAAAGATGACTGTGGTTGATTAGCAACCTACAGCATTTTAAGGACTATTGGAAAGGCCAAATACAGATTTGGGTTGCCAAATGAAATTGGCTTCATACCAAATGAAAGATGGGAGCAGGTGAAGAACAAAGTTTTTTTTTAAAAGTCACCCATTCCTTCTCTCCAGAGATGCTGCCTGCCCCGCTAAGTTACTCCAGCTTTTTGTGTCTGTCTAAAGTTTTTTAAACTGCTTTTGTGGAATTGGATGAAGAGGCCTTTTCTTACTGCAACCCTTTTATCCTTTAACTTTAAGGGCAACATTTTGATCAGTCGCCTTGGCACCAGAACTATCGATTATTTAAATTTTATTGGGTCTCCTTGATGTTACACATGATCATCTACTGCCGTGACGTAGTGAGAATTGAAACTTGAGCGACCTAATGGAAAATAGCCGTCTATCAAGACTTTCTCTCCACCCCTTCCCTCTTTTCGGGTGACTGTCCGAGTCCATGTGACATCTGTTCATTTGTCAGTCACGTTACACACCACATCTGGACAAAAAATGGTTGTAACAGAAGCCTCGATTCTGCAGATGTTTTGAGACTCCATTAGACTTGTGAAACTAGAAAACCAAAAGAAGAAATAAAAACATATGGAGGGCCCAAGCAGTACCCAGATAACAATGAATTAAGAAAGTTAAGTGCTGGACTTAAAGTAAACCTGTATTCCTTACAACTTTTAAATTTGCTCCTATTGATGCAGCACCTGTTACTGAAGGTCAGAAGGGCTGTGTAAAGCTATGAGGGAGATGACGAGTTATAAAATAGCAACAATAACATTAGATCAAAGTGATGCATGAATTGCCCCTTGGCAAAGCTGTGGCAGAGGTCTAGTGCAGGTAGACTACTGTTCCAGATGTAGGGGAGTGCAACGCCCCAAGTTTTCTGGAACACCATGGAGATTCCATTGGCATTCAAACAGTAAACGTAATGCCAGACACCAAGCACCGCCAATCTGCTTTTTGCGTTATGCCACAACGCAGACCCACCACATCCCTCTGTCTTGGAAGGCCTGTAGACATGCCTGTGGAGTGGAGGGGTAGCAGGATGAATGGTTCTGTGCTGTGTGAAGAATAAGCGGTAGGCCATTTAGGATTGAGATGAGGAAAAAACTTTTCAGCTAAAGAGTTGTGAATCTGTGGAATTCTCTGCCACAGAAGGCAGTGGAGGCCAATTCGAGAGAGAGTTAGATATAGCTCTTTGGGCTAACAGAATCAAGGGATATGGCAAGAAAGTAGGAACAGGATACTGATTCTGGATGATCAGCCATGATCATATTGAATGGCGTTGCTGGCTCGAAGGGCCGAATGGCCTACACCTGCACTTATTTTCTATGTTTCTATGAATGACACTTGAACCTGAAATGACTTGAAGGGATATGCACAGAGTGGATTAATAGATGTAGAACGGGAATAGAGATTGCAGTGCTCCTATTAACACCCTGACTGAATGCAGTTAATTAAATGCAGATCAACAACCAAGCATGAAACCAGCTCAGCCAGTGTGGCTTAGTGCCACCACTAGCTCACTATTAAGCTTTTACAAAATGCAAATAGATCCGAATTATAAGTGCTTGCTGGTTGCCAATTATTTGTTTCAAGGCAATCACAGTAGAATAAATATTGTTGTTTCTAAAGAAGCAGGAAGTGAGATTCTGAACCTAGATAAGAAGCAGAGATGACAAATGTATCGTTGAATTTCTCAGAACTTGAAAGAAATATCTATAAACTAAAACTCTCGTTTGTTTGTTTGTTTGTTCCTGAACTACAGCCAAAAAGGTACACAATAGCACAACAATTTTAGGCCCACCTTACTCACCATCACCCCTTTGGTGCTAATGGAAGAAGTTTCATTGAAATTGGTGTTATATTTTAAAAGTTATTCACATTTTAAAGTTTAAATCTATCTCCTAGGGAGGGAGGGGAGGGGAGGGGGTAGGGAGGGAGGGGAGGGGAGGGGGTAGGGAGGGAGGGGGAGGAGGGAGGGGGTATAAGGGGTGTTGAGGGGGATGGTGTGTGGGGGGAAGGATGGGGAAAGGGGAGGGAGGGTGTTGAGGGAGGGGGAGGGGGAGGAAGTGGGTGGAGGGAGGGGGAGGGGGGAGGAAGGGGCGGAGGGAGCGGGAGGGGTGGGGGAGGGAGGGGGGAGAGGGGAGGGGGGAGGAGAGGGTGCTGCACCAATGCAGGAGAGATTTGGGCCCAACGGATCCACTTGGTCTAGTCTCCCATAAATCCTTTATTACATTCAAACCCGAGTGTAAAGAAGCAAGTCTGAGAAGAGTCAATGTAGTTTCCAATCTGTAGCCAGCATCTGGAGCACAAGACTGATAAGCCCAATGTTATAGCTGAACAACATAATTTAGTGGAAGGGTAAATATATAAGTTGAAGACATAAAGCTGAATTGCATATCAACTTTGAACATAATACCTCCACTATTGAGATGAATTGCTGATATTCATAATACAATCAATAGTTTGAGAGGGATAGATGACAATTGCTGGCCTGGAGAGCCACGTTACATCCTGTGAGTTAATCGAAAATTTAAACTTAAACAGTATCTTATTTGACCGGATGCTACTGGAGAGAATACTTCAAAATTTAGAAAGAATGGGAACATTGTGCACTGGGATTTATTATGAACTGTTCCATTAAACAGTAATTTGGGAAACACAATGAGTTAACTGGGTCTCTACATACTGCAGACCTCTGAGATCTTTTAGAAGAATGTGGTTTGTTACAAGGGAAGGTTTTTCCTCTCTAATACCTGCACATTGTACAGTTCCATGCAGCTAAAAGATGATATGACCTTGATATCACCATAGCACCCAAATTCAATCAACGTTGTAGGGTCAATATTGTGCAGAATTCCCCCCATTTCTAATGGTGCATCACATCAAGATATACACTATTTGCATCAAGTGCATGTCGCAACAGTAATCAATTATCATTAATCGATTAACAAATCCCACCAACTATTCTCGCTATGTCCTTATCAGAAAATTACCTATAAAGGTGTGACCTGGATAAGCCACCTTCCAAGAGTGTTTCTGATAGTTCCAAAGAATGCGGTGTGAATTGACTCAATTTTAACAGGTTTCTACTAAAGCTATTCTGCCTGTGATTGCTACCCAGTTTAGTTAAGAGAATTGAATGCAACAAGGCAAATTATCCGACATGCCGGCTAGCACCACATCATATGAAAGGAGTTAAAGTTGTTACAGACGCCCACAATATCTTAGACATTGATTTCACTCTGCTGAGAATGGAATAATGTGGTTTGGTTTTTGAATTCTTCCCTATGTTCCTTCTATTGTTCTATAATTAGGTCAACAATAAGCTTACAGCATGGAAAAAAAATTCTAGCATGTTAAAAAGATGATGTTGCTTTATTTCTTTACACTATCCTATAAAAGCAACATATATGCCTCTGTAACTTTCCCTTGATGCTAATATGTGTGGGAACATGTGACTTGGTGCCAGCCAGCATGTTGGGTCATTTGCCTTGTTGTATTCAATTCTCTTCAAGATTCAAGATTCAAGATAGCTTTATTTGTCATCCAATATTGGACGAAATTCAGTCACCCACAGTCCAACAATAAAAGCATTAAATAGGCATTAAAATTACACAACCCCAAAAACACACAAAAAAAGAAACATCCATCAAAGAAACATCCATCACAGTGAGTCTCCTCCAGTCCTCTCCTCACTGTGATGGAAGGCCACAATGTCTTTCCCTTCTCCTGCCGTCTTCTCCTGCGGTCAGGTTGTTGTGGTTGCAGGCCGTGCCGGACGGTCCGCAGCGGCCCGAGCCGAAGGCGAGTCCCAGCCGCTCCCGCAGCCTCCGAAGACGGCCGGCTCCGCCGATGATAAGTCCGATCCGGGGCGGGCGAACACGCTGCTGCTGTTGCTGCACGTCAGGGCGGTCGTGGCTCCCGACATTGAAGCCCCCGCCCAGCAGAGAAATATCCCGCGGCCTATCTTAGGCCGCGCCGGACGGTGAAATGTCCGCGACCCAAGCCCCGCGACCCCGGGGCGGGCGAACACGCTGCCGCTGCCGGAGCTCCCGATGTCGGCATCCACACGGCCCGAGCCTAAGGCGAGTCGCAGCCGCTCCCGCAGCCTCCGAGGACGGCCGGCTCCGCTGATGGTAAGTCCGGTCTGCGGGCTCAGCGAACCAGAGCCCTGGAGGCCGCCAGCTCCAGGAGTTGGGCCGATGGTAGGCCGCAGCAGGAACGCAGACAACACCCAGAAAACAAAGGTCGGGTCTCCGTTCGGAAGGGACACCTATTTACAATTTTACAGTTCCCCCCCTCCCCCCCACATACACACATAGTACACAAACACAAAAACACGACATCACCACTACAATTAAGACAAAAAAACAACAAAAACACAAAGACAAATGGACCGCAGGTAAGCCGCAGCTGCTATGGCAGCGCCGCCATTTATTTCTTAATAAACTGGATAGCAATTGCAGGCAGAATAATTTTAGCATATGCCCGTTAAGATAATGGGCCAAAACAAAGTACCATTTACACCTAGTCCCTCACATGTATATTTTTATATGCTGTCTATTTATTTGACTCGGGTCATCAACTTGGTTTGAAGATGTAACTGTAGTTTCATGCTTTTTTCTTTACCTCATATTGATACTATTTTTAAAATTTATTTATATCAGTTAAAGGCATTTCTAATTTTACAATATTTTTTTTCATTATATTAATCCTATCAGTGTTTGTGAATTTCATTGATCATCAAACTGGTTTGTCATGGAAAATAATCGAGACAAATGAATATAAAAAAACAAAAATACTAAACAGACACATACAAGTGTGTCTGGAAAAGATTTTGAGAGTTAGGAACAGTACTACAGTTTGATCCAAGATAGTAGTTCTCAATCTAATTGCTAAAGTAGCCCTATCTCACAGGTCTCAATGTACTTATGTGATAACATCCAAACTCATTACCGTGCATCCATTTAAAAATGTTTCGTTTCTGTTATCACATGGCTGCAGCAGTGTGGTCCAATTTGCACTAATCTGTTCACTGAATGGAATTTAATCCTGTGTTCCTTGGGTTATATTGTTGCAGTCAACTCAGGTTGGCAGCACGGCAAATATTAATTCTATAGACAGATGTCTAAAACCTAATAAGCGAATGCATAATTAAAATCGACAAAAAAACCCATTTAAAGTCAACAAATGTTAACTCTGCATGAGGAACATAATGCAATGAAAAAATGAACTTTCAGAAGCAGCATTTAAAAAATTATATTGAAGTCAGAAAGTCCTTTTCTGCCGACCTGCTTACTCTTGTTTTATTGGCCGGGACATTTTAGGAACACTGAACCACTTCAATGTTTTCAAGCTATTGTCAGAACCAACCATTCACTTCATTATGCCTTACCCACCCTGCTCAAATTAAATCATTGGAATTATCATTTACAGTTGGTAAAGGATTTCTCAAACCAAAGAGCACCATTTGCTCGTTGGGTGGCATGGAAGCACAGCTGGTAGAACTGCTGCCTCACAGGACCAGAGACCAGTGTTTGATCCAGACTTCGGGTCTGGCTGTGTGGAGTTTGCACGCTCCCCCTATGACTGTATGGGTTTCTCACGGGTGCTCAGGTTTCCTCCCACATCACAAAGACGTACAGTCTATTAGCCTCTGCAAAATTGCCCCTCGTGTGCAGGGAGTGTATGAGAAAGTGGGATAACATAGAACTAGTGCGAATGGATGATCGATGATCGTTGTGTGCTTGCTGCGCCAAAGGGCCTGTTTCCGTGATGCACCTCTAAACTAAAATTTGCCCATGTTATATGACATAATTTATACCACAGAAATAACTAACAACTACATTAGTCAACATTTTAAGACGAGTCACATTCAGTTGAAGTAGAATTAGGATAATTATGTTGGGATAGTACATGACACTGGAATTTAGAAGGATGAGAGGGGATCTTATCAAAACATATAAGATTATTAAGGGGTTGGACACGTTAGAGGCAGGAAACATGTTCCCAATGTTGGGGGAGTCCAGAACCAGGGGCCACAGTTTAAGAATAAGGGGTAGGCCATTTAGTACGGAGATGAGGAAAAACTTTTTCAGTCAGAGAGTTGTAAATCTGTGGTATTCTCTGCCTCAGAAGGCAGTGGAGGCCAATTCTCTGAATGCATTCAAGAGAGAGCTAGATAGAGCTCTTAAGGATAGCGGAGTCAGGGGGTATGGGGAGAAGGCAGGAACGGGGTACTGATTGAGAATGATCAGCCATGATCACATTGAATGGTGGTGCTGGCTCAAAGGGCCAAATGGCCTGCTCCTGCACCTATTGTCTGTTGTCTATTGACAGTGATGTGTTGGAAAATAACTGCATATGCTGGTTCAAATCGAAGGTCGACACAAAATGCTGGAGTAACTCAGCGGGTCAGGCAGCATCTCAGGAGAGAAGGAAAGGGTGACGTTTCGGGTCGAGACCCTTCTTCAGACTGACAGTGATTGTACTGTATTCTGAGATTTAGGGTGACACAACGGTGTAGCTAGTTGATTGTAATGTAAAGTGTCCCAGACTGTGGTACTTATTCATCAATAACCTGCTGACTGAAGAATGGCTTTAGTCATGTCATGGCCACTTGGCACCATTTCAGCCTCGGTACATACAGTATATGGATAAAATAATTGAATTCTAGAAGACAGGGGAGATTGAGTGCCCTTCACATCAATTGTTTGATCCAATGTGGCATCAAGAATTCCTGGTGAAATGATCTCAAATGGAACTTGAAACCCTCCAGTTTAGTATGTTGAAGGTCACTCGTTCCAAGCCAGAATCTCAGGGGAATATTGCAGAACCAACCTGCTTCAGTTGCTTCGCCATGGCCAGGATTTTCTCAGATGATTGCACAGTGTTCAGTTATACAGTCATAGAGCCTTACCGCGTGGAAACAGGCCAACCGGCCCAACGTGCCCACACCGGCCAACATGTCCCATCTACACTGGGCCCACCTACCTGCGTTTGGCCTCTAGCCCTCTAAACCTGTCCTATCCATATACCTTTCTAAATGTTTCTTAAACATTACGATTGTACCAGCCTCAACTACCTCCTCTGACAGCACATTCCATACACCCTCCACACTTTACCCCTCGGGTTGCTATTAAATCTTTCTCCCCCTTCACCTTAAACCTATGTCCTCCGGTTCTCGATTCCCCTACTCTGGGCAAGAAGCTCTGTGCATCTACACAATCTATTCCTCTCATGATTTTGTACACCTCTATAAGATCACCTCTCATCCTTGTGCTCTCCAAGGAATAGAGTTCTAGTCTGATCTGATCAACCTCTCCCTGTAGCTCAGGCTCCCAGAATTACAATACCTCATTTCTTAAGATGTCCTCACCACGATGCTGAAAGACTTGATTGGAGGCAAGTAACGTTCTTGCCACGTAAGAGCCAGTCAATGTCCATCTTCAAGTTGTTACTTCCCCTACTCTACCATCAAATCTTTCATGCTGACTGTGTTTAAATGGATCAGCCATGTAAATACCTGGGCAGGTCTGGCACTCAGTATCCTGCAGTGAATGTCTTCATTTCTGCTTCCTCAAAGACAGAACACTTGCATGTGAGAACTTTTTTCACTCGTCTGGATGTCTAGTTTAGTGATGCAGTGTGGAAACAGGCCCTTCGGCCCACTGACCAGCGATCCCCGCACATTAACACTATCCTATACATACTAGGGACAATTTAACATTGATAACCAAGCCAATCAGCCTACAAACCTGTACGTCTTTGGAGTGTGGGAGGAAACTGAGGATCGTGGAGAAAACCCACGCAGGTCACGGGGAGAACGTACAAACTCCGTACAGCCAGCAGCCGTAGACAGGATCGAACTCAGGTTTATGGTGCTGTAAGGCAGTAGCTCGACCACTGCGCCACCGTGCCGCCCTCCTGCACAGCTCCAACATTGGAAGTAGCACAGCATCACCCAGGACAAAAGAACCCATGTCATTGACAACTCATTTATCACCCTGCCCATCACCGTCAGCTCAACCTACAGCAGTTACAATGTGCACAATTTGCAATTGTACCTCAGTCATTGTCAGCGGGTTAGTTAGTGCACCTTCCAAATTCTCAACACCCATCATCTAAATAGTACACTGAGTGCAGGTTTACACCAAATCTCACGACATTTGATTTAAACATACATTCCCATTGTTGATAGCCAAAACTTTTGAACTGCTTACAGTGTGGGCATACTTTCTCCACAACATTGCAGAGGTGTGTAGAAGCAAGGAACTGGTTTACTTCTTCAAAGTGGGCATACCTTGAGGAGATTTCGTAGTGGAGCAGACGAAATATGCAGGAAGGAACTTTCCTAACGAGACCCTTCTCCAGACTCGAAACGTCACCTATTCCTTCTCTCCAGAGATGCTGCCTGTCCCGCTGAGTTACTCCAGCATTTTGTGTCTATCTTCGGTTTAGACCAGCATCTGCATTTCATTCCAAAAGGGAATGAGGACCCAGGCACCCCCTCCCTGCTCGCTGCACACCCATTTCTCCCCCCTCCTCCCAGTCAGCCCACTCCTTCCCCGTCTTTCATGCACTCGTCTCTCATCTCCAAATCCTCAATGTCCTTTTTGTCCTTACTCTTTCCCCTCTCCCCTGCCCCCTTCCGTCCATATCGCTCCCTCTGGCTCTTTGGACTTTAGACTTTAGACAGGCAGTGCGGAAACAGGCCCTTCAGCCCACCGAGTCCGCACCGAGCAGCAATCACCTGTGCACTCGCGCTATCCTACACACACGAAGGACAATTTTACAACTTTACCGAAGCCACATAACCTACAAACCTGTACGCCTTTGGAGCTTGGGAGGAGTCTGAAGTACCCGAAGAAAAGCCCACGCGGTCACAGGGAGGATGTACAAACTTTGTACAGACAGCACCCGTAGAACCCGGGTCTCAGGCACTGTCAGGCAGCAACTTTACCGCTGCGCCACTATGCCGCCCTTTTCTCCTCCTCTTTTCTCCTTATCTGACTTGCTTGTAAACGCTCTTACCCTGTAAACTTTATCATTTACTCCACGCATTTGCAATCAACCCCCAATCACCTATATCCACCCATCACTTGTCAGCTTTTGTCTCGACCCACCTCTCTCTCCTCCTCCTCCTCCTCCTCCCTCCTCTTATCAGTCTGAAGAAGGAGTGTAAGAAAATAACTGCAGATGCTGGAACAAATCGAAGGTATTTATTTCACAAAATGCTGGCGTAACTCAGCAGGACAGGCAGCATCTCAGGAGAGAAGGAATCGGTGACGTTTCGGGTCGAGACCCGAAACGTCACCCATTCCTTCTCTCCTGAGATGCTGCCTGACCTGCTGAGTTACACCAGCATTTTGTGAAATAAAGTCCGAAGAAGGATCCAGACCCAAAACATTGTTTGTCCACTCCCTCTGCAGATGCTGTCTGACCCATTAAGTTCCTCCAGCACTTTAAGTTTTGACCAAAACAATGGAATCTGTTTACATTGGGATTCTTATGCCATATTCGAAGCACTGTGCATGTAATAGAATCCATAAATCATTGCATAATAAAAGCCTAAATGAGATTGCTGGCAGTATCAAACTAGGGACAATTTCATGCTTTGGGTTCTCAATTGAAGCTGGTTTGAGACTGCGCAAATTAATTTAACCGCATCGCCCTTGAAATAAACAGAGGGCATATCCAGCCTTTGCAATAGATTTAAGCTGTGGTCCCAAAGGTCAAAGTTTGATAACACCAAAGCACTTTGTTTTCCTGAACGTTACATTTCACCAATTTTATTGTCGTAGAATGTTCTAGTAAAGAGGAGCAGCTCAGTCCAAGCCACCAGAGCTGTAAAATCGTTTTAATTTTTAACGCACTTCTTAAATCATTTATTAGGTTGGATTTTACTCTCAATAGAGAAATGCTTTGGCTATGTACTTTGTAGATGGTAGCTAATAACCAAATTAATAGCTTATTTAGCAGTGAATTATAGAAGCTAACTGGAAAGTTTTTAATAACAATTTGGCTATTTCTTCCACAGAGAGTATATTGTTTTCCTTAAATGACAATTCATTTTGTGGTTTACCCGTACCAGAAGTAATAAGGACTGTGAACGTAACTCCATGGTGATTCTCCCAGGAATAGAAATGTTGGGATACGATATCCTGGCAAAACTAATAAAGTACTCATGATGCGTTTGCATTAATTGGTGTGAGAATTATCCTACATTGGGGGAAAATAGTCACATTCCAAACTGATACATAAATACTGGATAAGTTGAACTCTTCTTCCATTAACTTTGCAAAAATGCTGAGCAGACAATCTCCCTCACTTTCGAAAACTTGCTGTATCTACTCATTCGTTAAAAGTTAAATTTGATATAAGAATTTAGGCTGGTGCTTAACAGCAAAATGGTGAGGATTTATATTACTTACAACAGGAAGAGAATAATTGAAACTGTGAAGTCTCTCTTGTCTAGATGCTAAATTGTTCTTAAAGGTATTTTATAATTTTAATTTTAAGCTTTTCTAATCCGTCTCTCTCAATTGAATCTGCCTGTCCTCTATTTTTCTCTCTCATATTTGATTTAACTCCAATTCACCTAATTGTGTTATTCTGTATTAATGGGGACCTGAGGGGCAGCTTACTCTCTTTGAAGGTGGTGGATACATGGAACAAACTGCTGGAGGAGGCAGTTGAGGCAGGTGCTGTACAGCATTTAAAAGATACTTGGACAGAACCAGGGGCCACAGTCTTAGAATAAAGGGGAGGCCATTTAAAACTGAGGTGAGAAGGAACTTTTTCACCCAGAGAGTTGTGAATTTGTGGAATTCTCTGCCACAGAGGGCAGTGGAGGCCAAATCATTGGATGAATTTAAGAGAGAGTTAGATAGAGCTCTGGGGGCTAGTGGAATCAAGGGATATGGGGAGAAGTTGGGCACAGGTTACTGATTGTGGATGATCAGCCATGATCACAATGAATGGAGGCACTGGCTCGAAGGGCCGAATGGCCTCCTCCTGCACCTATTTTTTTTAAAAACATGGATATGAAAGACTTAGAGGGATATGTGCCAAACCTGTGTAAATGGTGCTGGTTTAGACGGAGCAGCTTTGTTGGCATGGCTGAGTTGGGCTGAATGGCCTTTTCCCGTGTTGTATGACCCCATGATTCCACCTGATATTTCTTCCTCGTGCCACATTCCCAATCTTTGGGTCTCAAGGTTGATTCTTGGCACTGTTGTTCACCATGGTTCCCCAGATCCCTCACCGCCACTGCCAAACCTCGCTCAACATGAGTTCCCACCAGGTTGCATCTTATAAGCTGCGGTGTGAGGTGAAAAGTCTCTAACTAATGGGATACACTCCAGCAAATTCTGCAGCAATTTCTACAGAATGAGATGGCATTCGCATTGCTTTGCATCACTATAAAGCATACTGCTTCAGAGAAAAGGAGAAATGAGAGGTGATTTAACTGTGAAATAAATGAGTCTGAATGTAATCTCTAAAATAGAAGATCATTCAAGCAATGTAATGGTCCAGTGCATGAATAATATAATACTTTTAGTGTTCTGGCAACATAGGATTAGAATCGTATTTTATGTTAAGTTCATTTTGCGAAAAGAAAGGAAATCTTCCAGATTTTATCTAAAATGTAGGATCTGTTTCTGGTGTGTTTGTGTTATACATTTCAGCGAGCCTGCCTGACATTGTTTTGCTGGCAATATTGTTTAACTGCAGCGTATGTTTGACAATGTTTGACAAGCTGTCAGTCCATCCGTGTTTATTAGAATGTAGAAGCAACGAACAGCAGATGCTGGTTCACATAAAAAGACAGAAAGTGCTGGAGTAACCTCAGCAGGTCAAGCAGCATCTCTGGAGAACATGGAGGACAGCAATTTGTGTCATATCCATTACAATATGGTGATATTGGCGAACTGATTATGAAAATATGAAAGCCTGCACTCAAATGCATATTTTATAGAAGAAGGGTCTCGACCCGAAACGTCACCCATTCCTTCTCTCCCGAGATGCTGCCTGACCTGCTGAGTTACTCCAGCATTTTGTGAATAAATCGATTTGTACCAGCATCTGCAGTTATTTTCTTATACTGCATATTTTATAGTGATGTGCAATGTATATATCTATATACTAAAACTCTCGTTTGTTTGTTTGTTTGTTCCTGAACTGCAACCAAAACGGTACACGATAGCATGACAATTTTAGGCCCACCTTACTCACCGTCATCCCTTTGGTGCTAATGGAAGAAGTTTAATTGAAATCGGTGTTATATTTTAAAAGTTATTCACATTTAAAGTTTAAATCTATCTCCTAGGGAGGGAGGGGAAGGGAGGGGAGGGAGGGGGAGGAGGAGGGAGGATAAGGGGGGTTGAGGGGGATGGAGTGGGGGGGAGGGGAAGGGGAGGGGACGTGGAGGGGGAGGGGAGGGGGAGGAGGGGGGTGGAGGGAGGGGGAGAGGGGGTGGGAGGGAGGGGGGAGGGAGGTAGAAGGCAAGGGGGGAGGTGAGGAGGGGGGTGGAGGGGGGGGAGGAGGGGGCGAGGAGAGGGTGCTGCACCAATGCAGGAGAGGTTTGGGCCCAATGGGTCCACTTGGTCTAGTTTCATATAAAATACAGATAGCGGCAGAGACGATAATGGAACCGATTGAAGTAGGCAAGCAAATATAGTAGAGACAAAAATGGTACAGAGGACCAGGTAGAGGCAAGGGTGTAGACAGACTAAACTGGCATGGGCAGACTCAGGGAGGCAATTGTTGCAAGGGGAGGAGGAACTACTCTATTATAACTATTTTCTGAAACCCCAAGCTCTCTGTATAATGAGGAAATTAAATACATGATTTGAGAAATAAATGGAAGTGAGGTCTGGTTACGATATCCAAAATTACCAGTAGCTACCTCATCTTGGTTTAGAGATACGGAAACAGGCCGTTCGGCCAACCAGCCCATGCTGACCATCGATCACCTGAACACAATAGTGCTATGTTGTCCACTTTCTCCTCCCTCCACGACTCATTAGCGGGAATTTTACAGAGGCCAATAAACCAGCAAATCCACACATCTTTAGGATGTGGGAGGAAACCGGAGCACCCAGAGGAAACCCAGGCAGTCACAGGGAGAACATGCAAATTCAACGCAGACAGTACCCAAGCTTAGGATTGAACCCTGGTCTCAGGAGCTGAGGCAGCAGCTCTTAAACAAACATTTGACAAAATGGCCAAGCTATGCACTGTTTTTATTGATTCATTCACAAGATGTGCACAATAAATGCCAATAATTGCTCCTGAAGAGGCAACCACATTAATGGGTCTGGAGCCATTTAGAGACCAGACTGGTTTTCCTGAGAAAAATATTAGTAAACCAGGTGGGCTTTCCCTAAACAATTGCTTGCTGGCACCAATATTAAGATTTTGAGGTTCATGCTAAATTGGTTACTACAATTTAAATTTAAATTCCTAAATTGCTCGGGTGAATTTTATACTCATGTAATTAGATTTAGATTTAGAGATACAGATTTAGAGATACAGCGCGGAAACAGGCCCTTCGGCCCACCGAGTCCGTGCCGCCCAGCGATCCCCGCACATTAACATTATTAACATACTAGGGACAATTTTGTTTCTACATTTACCCAGTCAATTAACCTACAAACCTGTACGTCTTTGGAGTGTGGGAGGAAACCGAAGATCTCGGAGAAAACCCACGCAGGTCACGGGGAGAACGTACAAATTCCATACAGACGGCGCCCGTAGTCAGGATTGAGATTCATGTCTTGCTATTTTTTTGCTAATCCAATATTGTAACCATTAATTCAAAATTGCATAGGCAATGACAGTCAATGGTTAGAATAATTATGTCTATGCAGCAGGTAACATGTCTACATAAGAAACTATCTCTAAACCTAAATAAGGGACAGCTGTAGAATTGCTGCCTTACAGTGCCAGATGAGTTTGTACATTTTCCCTGTGACCTGTGTGGGTTTCCTCCAGGATCTCCGGTTTCCTCCCACATTCCAAAAACGTACAGGTAGGCTAATTGGCGTTGTATAATTGTAAAATCGTCCCTCGTGTTTGTAGATTAGTGTTAATGTACGGGGATCGCTGGTCGGCATGGACTCGGTGGGCCGAAGGGCCTGTTTCCATGCTGTGTCCCGAAAAAAATAATGAAGGGGAGTATGAGAGATTAGAGAAACACAAACATTTGTGGTGCAAATGTACTGAGATTCTTCCTGTCGAAAGAACACAGGAAAAATACGGCTGTATTAATAAAGATTTGTGGTGCACACACGTATCATGTGTTCCATCACTTGGTAAGTGTTGTCGAGTGAATATCTATTACATTCTGGATGAACTACTGCCGAGGAAGGGCAGCAGGAATGGTAACAATGACAAACCTAAACAAAGATGCCCACTGAGGACACCAGGCAGAGGGTGCCTGGGAAGAACCATCCAGGCTACGAAAGCAACACATTGGATCTGTCTCATCGGGACTGAGGACCGAGAGCGGTGGTGGAAGACGGCAGGTTGGCCACCTGTGGAGATGGCACTCGGGGATTGCCACAGACACGGGGCAAGGAGCAGCCATTGCTGAAAACCTTGCCCGCTGCCCCACCCCGATCACCTGCCTTTCAAGCTCAATGACACCCCCCTGTGCCATAGCAAGAGGGGGCATGCTCGGCCCCTTGCTCAGCTTCCCCACTGCCAACTGGGTCACGGAGACCCGTCAAAGCTCAGGAAAGGCCCCGAGGTCAGCCACCGGCTCAGACAGTCACTCTCAGCACCTGGGCTTGATGCCAACAACCAGCAGCAGTTAGACAGACTCCTGGCGGGCTGCCAGCCTGATGTTCAGGCAGCTGGACAATCCACACATTCACATTAAAGTCAACACTAAACCTGCGATCATACGATTTCCATTTCATACCCAGCAAAGATGACGCGTTCCCTCAGCACTACCGCTTCTGCAGTTTGAGAACCTTTGCAAAAAATATATATTTGGATAAGTAGCAAACATGATAAAGTCGGTATTCCTGCCCCAGCAGCTGCGGCTTGCCTGCAGTCCGTTTGACTTTTGTGTTTTTTGTTGTTTTTTGTCTTAATTGTAGTGTTTAGATATGATGTAGTAGTGTTTTTTGTGGTTGTGTGTTATGTGGGGTGGGGGGGGGGACGACACTGTAAAATTGTCTCTTCCGAACGGAGAAGCGACCTTTGTTTTTCTGGGTCGTGTCTCCGTTCCTGCTGCGGCCTACCATCGGCCAAACACCTGGAGCTGGCGGCCTCCACCCGGGACCACCTGGGGTCTGGTTCACAGAGCCCGCGGACCGGACTCACCATCTGTGGCGCGGGCTGCCTTCGGCGGCTGCGGGAGCGGCTACGACTCGTCTCCGGAGGCTACTTCGGCCTCAGGCCGTGGGCCGTGTGGATGTTGGAAGCTCGCAGGCCCCTAGGTGGGGGCCGACATCGGGAGCACCGGCAGCGGCAGTGTCTTCACACGCCCCAAATCGCGGGGCTTGTGTCGGCCCGCTGCAGACCTTTCACCGTCCGGCGCAGTCTGGAACAGACCGCGGGATTTTTTTCTGCCCGGCGGGGGCTTCAATGTCCAGAGCCACGACCGCCCCCGACTTGGCAACTTCAACAGCCTGACTGCGGGAGAAGACGGCAGGGGAAAAGAAAAGACATTCTGGCCTTCCATCACAGTGAGGAGGTGACTGGGCGAGACTCACTGTGATGGGTGTTTGTTTCTGTTTGGTGTTGGTTTATGATTGTGTGTGTTATTGCATATTTTTATTGCTTATTTTTATTGGTCTTATTGTTGGACTGTGGGTAATCTTTCATTTCACTACACATTTATGTGTATGTGACAAATAAATTGACTATTGACTCCATGATTGCAAACTGTACATTAAAACTGAACCTGAATATAATAGACATTAGACAATAGGTGCAGGAGGAGGCCATTCGGCCCTTCGAGCCAGCACCGCCATTCAATGTGATCATGGCTGATCATTCTCAATCAGTGCCCCGTTCCTGCCTTCTCCCCATACCCCCTGACTCCGCTATCCTTAAGAGCTCTATCTAGCTCTCTCTTGAATGCATTCAGAGAATTGGCCTCCACTGCCTTCTGAGGCAGAGAATTCCACAGATTCACAACTCTCCGACTGAAAAAGTTTTTGTCGCAAGGAACTGCAAATACTGGTTTAAACCACAGATAGATACAAAATTATGGAGTAACTCAGCGGGACAGGCAGCAGCATCTCTGGAGAGAAGGAATGGGTGACGTTTCGGGTTGGGGTCTGAAGAAGGGTCTCGACCCGAAACATCACCCATTCCTTCTCTCCAGAGATGCTGCCTGTCCCACTGAGTTACTCCAGCCTTCAGTGCCTATCTCTTGAATATAATATGGTTTTTCTCCTCCAAATATACTGATATGTCTCCTGTTCTGAAGAACTGTAGGGACACAGGACAAGATTGCCGCATTAACAAGGATTTGTGGTGCATATATGTCCATGTGTTCCATCACATTGCAAATTTTGTGCCGTGATTATCTATTACTTTCTAGCTGTGAGCTTTCTTTAAGCATGTAAAATGTCTGCACAGGGACATTGACTGCCATTTCAGACGCTGGGTTTGCACTGGGTAATTGCAGGTTTTTTTCCTGTTTTATATACTTGTGCCGCTTGGTTAGCCCTCCAATCTTTATACACAGTGGAGAGAAGATTCTGTGCAAACATCATTAGAAATTGGCTCAGAGCTCCTTTCGTTTGCAATTATAATTGAAATTAGCAGGCAACAAATCCCATTGTTCGAAGTTTTAAATGAACACCAGCAGGTTTAACAAATTCCCAGAATATGTGAACCTCTCTTGGGTCCTTTTTCAATATAGTACTTAAACAATACGAGTCCAATCCAAATGGGGAATCTCACACAACTTTCATTCCTGAGCCGTGCTTGAGTGGCAGGAAAGTTCAATGGTGCTTTCAATGGTTCGATGGTGTTTTAGTGTGCACTGCACTGGGAAATTCTTTTTGCACAGCTCACACATGCAAGAGTCGACATATCTTGGCACCATTTACAAACAGTCCAAAGTCCAGTCCATGCACTCAATGCACTGGAGTGGCTCCAGGTCCAGGTAGGCCCCAGGATCTGTGTAAGAAAGAACTGCAGATGCTGGTTTAAATCGACGGTAGACACAAAATGCTGGAGTAACTCAGCGGGACAGGCAGCATCTCTGGAGAGAAGGAATGGTTGACGTTTCGGGTCGAGACCCTTCTTCAGATTGATGTCAGGGGGATAGGCGGGACAAAGATGGAATGTAGTTGGAGACAGTAAGACTGGTGGGAGAACTGGGGAGGGGATGGAGAGAGAGGGAAAGCAAGGGCTATTTGAAGTTAGAGGTCAATGTTCATACCGCTAGGGTGTAAGCTACACAAGCGAAATTTGAGGTGCAGTTCCTCCAATTTGTGCTGGGCCTCACTCTGACAATGGAGGAGGCCCAGGACAGAAAGGTCAGATTGGGAATGGGAGGGGGAGGTGAAGTGCTGAGCAACCTGGAGATCAGGTAAGTTAAGACGGACTGAGCAGAGGTGTTCAGCGAAACGATCGCCGACCCTGCGCTTGTTGATGTAGAGAAGTTGACACCTGGAACAGCGGATACAGTAGATGAGATTGGACGAGGTGCAAGTGAACCTCTGCTTCAACTAGAAAGACTGTCAGGTTCCTTGGATGGAGTCGAAGGGGGAAGTAAAGGGACAGGTGTTGCATCTCCTGCGGTTGCAGGGGAAAGTACCCGGGGAGGGGGTGGTTTGGGTGGGAAGGGACGGGTTGACATGGGAGTTTCAGAAGCAATGGTCTCTGCAGAAAGCAGAAAGGGGTGCAGATGGGAGGCGGTGGCACATTGGAGGTGGTGAAATTGTTGGAGGAATACATGCTGTATGTGACGGCTGATGGGGTGGAAGGTGAAGACAAGGGGGATTGTCGTTACGAATGGGGGGAGGGGGAGCAAGAGCGGAGATGAGGTGTATCGAGGAGACCCTAGTGAGAGCCTCGTCTATAATGGAAGAGGGGAACCCCCGTTTCCTAAAGAATGAGGGCATCTCCGATGCCGTGGTATGGAAACCTCACACTGGGCGCAGATGCGGCGTAGACGGAGGATTTGGGAGTAGGGGATAGTCTTTACACGAAGCAGGGTGGGAAGAAATGTAGTCTGGATAGCTATGGGAGTCAGTACGTTTGCAATAGATGTCGGTCAATAGTCTGTTTCGTGATGGAAACAGTGAGATCTAGAAACGGCAGGGAGATGGTGGAGATGGTCCAAGTGAATTTGAGTGCAGGATGGAAATTGGTGGTGAAGTTGATGAAGTCAGTGAGTTCTGCTTGGGTGCAGGAGGTAGCACCAATGCAGTCGTCAATGTAGCGGAGGTAGAGTTCGGGGATAGGGCCATTGTTTGCCTGGAACAGGGATTGTTTGATGTACCCTGCAAAGAGGCAGGCATGGCTGGGGCCCATGCGAGTGCCCAGAGCTACACCTTGGATTTGGGGGAAGTGGGAGGAGTCGAAGGAGAAGTTGTTAAGGGTGAGGACCAGCTCTGCTCAGTGGAGGATAGTATTGGTAGACGGAGGCCTCCTCTGTTACCCTTGACTGGCTCAGCTGGTGATCTGACATTCCTCTCCTTGCCTGACCTCCTTTGTGCCCTGCGGTCGCCTCCTGCAGCCAACCTTGAAGGCGCTGAAGGCAATGCCCCTCTCCTACCAAACCACTCCCTGCATCCGTCGTCACCAGCGGCTCCCTCCTCTTTGGCTCTCGGGACCGTCATCGGGACAGAGTTCGGCTCCTTCCAAGCTTCCCCCCTTCAGGCCGCGGCCCACCGGCCCTTCCTTCATCCAGCCACTGGGTCTCACTGGAGCCATCTGCCACTGCGCAACACCCCGGGAGCCTGCTGCCACCGCGCGGCATTCCAGGAGTCTTCCAGGAGCATATCCTAAGATGTGCGGTATGGTGGCACAGCGGTAGAGTTGCTGCCTTACAGCGAATGCAGCGCCGGAGACTCAGGTTCGATCCTTACTACGGGCGCCGTCTGTACGGAGTTTGTACGTTCTCCCCGTGACCTGCGTGGGTTTTCTCCGAGATCTTCGGTTTCCTCCCACACTCCAAAGACGTACAGGTTTGGAGGTTAATTGACTGGGTAAATGTAAAAAAATGTCCTTAGTGTGTGTAGAATAGTGTTAATGTGCGAGGATCGCTGGGCGGCGCGGACTCGGTGGGCCGAAGGGCCTGTTTCCGCGCTGTATCTCTAAATCTAAAAATCTAAAGATGGGAGCCATTTTCTTTCAAATGTGGGAGTGCTGGAAAAGGCAGCATAGCTCAAGCACAAGAGCATTTAGTGTATGCTGTATACTGGTGTTCACATGTGCTGGCACTCACTACAAGCAATACTGCTTTTGAGGAGATCTCTGAACATTTGTTTGGTCAAGGAATTGCATTCACATTGGTTTCCAAGCCATTGATCACTGCTGAAAGGGTCAACACTATTTCTTATTATTGATTGAAAAGCTGATGAATGCCATTTAAAACCTTTTACACTTTAGTAATAAGAAATTAAAGCTTTAAATCCAATTTGAGTCAGTTCCGGTTGGATTGCATTCAACTGCCACAGATGTTACCACTTCTCTTGAATGGTGGCTGGGATGCTATTTTGATCTAATGATCATGCAATTTATGAATATTGTTTGACATTTAACATGGGTGGTACAGGAAAATGTATTTACTAATCATAGTGCAATTTATCTTTGCATGAATTAGTGAGTTACCTTATGCCTCATTGGAAACCCTCGGACCATCTTTAATTAGTCTTTACTGGAGTTTATCTTGCATTAAACATTATTTCCTTTATCCTTTATCTCTACCGTGGATGGCTTGATGTTAATCGTGCATGGTCTTTCCACTGACTGGATAGCACGCAACAAAAAAGCTTTTCACTGTACCTCGCGACACGTGACAATATACAAAACTAACTAACTTCAACAAAGCATGCAAATCATTTTAGAAAACTGTAGATGCAGGAAAAAAAAACAGAAAGAAAAAAAACTGGGAATAGTCAGTAAGTCAGCAGCATCTGACAAAGGTGCTGTGTCTGAAACATAAACTTTGTTTCTCCTTCCACATATGCTGCTTGACCAGCTGAATGTTTCTAACATGTTTGGTTTTATTCATCTAAAGATGTTTGAACCCTCAATATTGCACCATTGACTATTTATTCTACAAATAATGGAAATACATTCCTTTAAGGTAAAAGGATTTTTTTTTCTATTTGTATTCTTCCTAAGGGGGAAAAAAAGCTATTCTTGAGGATTTACACAAGCAAAATTCATTGCTCTATTATCACGCCCCTCAGAATACTGGAGGTGCCCTCCCTCATCAGAACAGCCTGGTCTATTTGTGTTTATAGAGACAGCCAATTTATGCAGTATTTGCGAAATTCCCAACTGGATTATCAAACCTTTGACCTCTATGTTATTAGCTTGAGGAGCAGTAAAGATGTATTATTGCAAAATGTTCTGATTGGCTAGTTCCAATTCTAGTCAATGAAATTGCATTCTCAGAAACCGTACATTTGAAAGCTCCACGTGAATGATCAGGGTGTAGCTTCAACAATATTCTAAAATTGAGAATGCACTCAGCAGGAGAGCTGGTAAGTGAGTAGATTTCATTTGACGTTTAGATTTTAACTTAGACCTTCAACTTTAAATTTAGTACCTTGAAAGGTTTTCTTTTGCACAGTTTTAGTTAACCTTTCCTTCCCTGACAATCGACAGTGATGGGAAGGTTGTCTCCAAGGGTTTAATTGGCTGTATGGGTGCTAATTACTGTCAAGAGGGGCCAGAGATGCACTGTCCACTTGAGTTTGTCCCAGAAGTGCATAAATAGAAATAGGTTTGCAGACACACAAAGGGGATACCAAGCTGGCATAACCTCAGCAGCGCAAAAAGGTGGAAATCTGACCTTTGTCATTGGTGCTTCGTATAAGCATCCAGCGGTTAAGATTTTACTTTTGGTGTAAGTTAGAGTGCTTTAAAAACAACAGCTAAATAATTACTCGGCATATTTATCTTGCAGTAGACAAATGTCAAGTAAATTGAATCTTCAACTACTCAAATATATGCACAAAATGCTGGAGTAACTCAGCGGGACAGGCAGCATAGCATCTCTGGATCGAAGGGATGGGTGACGTTTCGGGTCGAGACCCTTCTTCAGACTGAGAATCAGAATTCAGAATCAGAATTACCTTCATTTGTCATCCAAAAAGCAAGTCTTTTGGACGAGATTTCGTCACCCACAGTCCAACAATAAGAGCAATAAAATACGCAATTACACAACCACAACCAACACAAAACAAACAAAAAAAAAGAAAAATCCATCACAGGGAGTCTCCTCCAGTCCCCTCCTCACTGTGATGGAAGGGGGATTCTCCCTCTCCCCTAACTCCCTTCTGAAGAAGGGTCTTGACCCGAAACGTAACCCATTCCTTCTCTCCAGAGTTGTGGCCTGTCCTGCTGAGTTACTCCAGCATTTTGTGTCAATCTTCAGTGTAAACCAGCATCTGCTGTTCCTTCCTACTTAAATATACAGCACATTATTTAGAAAAGATGTCAAGAGCACTGTTACATTATGGTTGTAGCTCGTGGAAGTTTATGTACATCTGTAAGATACCCATCAACTGTGCTTTGAGTCAACGTTTGAATATGGGATCAATATTCAGGTTCTGGTCTTCAAGGAAAAGTTCAAGCTCATAGAACAATGCAGTGATGTAAGTGATAATAAATAAAATGTAATAACAAGGAACTGCAGATTCTGGTTTACACCAAAGATAGACTAAAAATGCTGGAGTAACTCAGCGGGTCAGGCAAAATCTCTGGAGAAAATGGGTAAGTGACCTTTCAGGCCGGAACCCTTCTTTGGACTGAAGAAGGTTCTGGACCCAAAATGTCACCTAAACATTTTCCCCAGAGAACCTGAGAGTTTTAAGGAGTTTGTACATCAGTTAACAAATTCAATTCAAGATGGTAAAAAATTAAAACTAAGGGCATGAAACATCTGTAGCAAAGATGTGATTGTACGGTAGTTGAGATTATTAATTAAATAGTATAGGTTTACCTGATTATTTTTTTTTAAAGAGAAAAATTGGTAAAAAGAGGAATAACTTGATGACAAAGGTCAACAAAAGAGCAGAAGAAAGAATGAATTTAATTTAACAGAACAGGAAATGGAATTGGTGTAAGTGGTGAAAGGAGACAGTCAAATATTGATTGGAGTGATTTATAGGCCTGCTGACAATACCAGCATATTTCGAGGGCAATTTACTCAACATATGAAATATCGTAGTGAAAGTAATACAATAATGAAGGAGGGTTTCATCTTCATGAATACCGGACAAATCAAATTGACAAAAGTAATGTGGAGGATGAGCATTCATTCAGGATCGTTTTTGGAACGATATATCATGGAATCAATTAGAGGAAGGTTGGCTTGGACATTGTCATGAATAATGACACATGGTTCATTATTATTTTTGGATTGTCCAAAAGTGCTCGAGGGCAGCACGGTGGTGCAGCAATAGAGTTGCTCTGTAGTTCAGTTTAGTTCAGAGATGCAGTGCTGAAACAGCCCTTCGACCCATCGGGTCCGCACCAATCAGCGATCCCCGCACATAACACTATCCTACACACACTGGGGACAATTTACACATACACAAAGCCAGTTAACCTACAAACCTGTACGTCTTTGGAGTGTGGGAGGAAACCGAAGATCTCAGAGAAAACCCACATGGTCACGGGGAGAACGCACAAACTCCGTACAGACGGCGCCCGTAGTCAGGATCAAACCGGGTCTCCGGCGCTGCATGCGCTGTAAGTCAGCAACTCTACCGTTGTGCCACCGTGCTAACCCGCTGTCTTACAGAGACCCAGGTTCAATCAAAAATATGGGTGCTTTTCTGTAGGGAGTTTGGACGTTCTCCCCGCGATCAGCGTGGGTTTTCACCGAGATCGTCGGTTTCCTCCATGCTCCAAAGATGTACAGGTTTGTAGGTTAATTGGCTGGGTATAAATGTAAGTTGTCCCCGGTGTGTGTAGGATTGTGTTACTGTGCAGGGATTGCTGGGTGGTGCGGACTCGGTGGGCTGATCGGCCTGTTTCCGCGCTGTATCTCTAAACTAAACTAAACTAAATGTGTAAGAAGGATCTGCAGATGCTGGTTTAAACCGAAGATAGACACAAAAAGTTGGAGTAACTAAGCAGGACAGGCAGCATCTCTGGAGAGAAGGAATGGGTGACGTTTCGGGTGGAGACCCGTCTTCATATGTGCTAGACTGTTGTGTTCAGTTCAAAAGGGACGCACATCAACCATAAAATAGTCATGAATTTAAATATAGACAAATCTGCAGCTATGAGGGTGTATTGGTGGTGAAAGATTGAAAAGCACTGATCGAGAATTAAATAAAGGACATACTTTAAAAATATTAGAAAATTCCCCAAAAATGGAACTTCAATTGAAGTGTTGAATTGAAGAGATAACATCCATCTTGGTTTAATTAATGTAAAAAGATTTATTATTTATGAGTTTGAAGAAGGGTACTGACCCAATAGGTCATCCGTCCATTCCCTCCAAAGATGCTGCTTGACCCGCTGAGTTCCTCCAGCACTTCGTGTTTTGTTAATTATTTTATTAGTGATAATAAACAGTGACAAAACCATTTCATAGTCAGAGTCACACAGTGTGGAAACAGGCCCTTCAGCCCAACTTGCCCAACACTGTACAACATGTCCCATCGACACTAGCCCCACCTGCATGTGTTTGTCCCATATCCCTCTAATCCTATCCTATCCACGTGCCTGTCTAAATGTTTCTTAAGCATTGCGATAGTACTTGCCTCAATTAACTCCTCTGGCAGCTCGTTCTATTCACCCACCACTCTTTGTGTAAAAATATTACCCCTCAGGTTCCTATTAAATCTTTCTCCCCCTCACCTTAAACCTATGTCTCAATTCCCCTACCCTGGGCAAGAGATTCTGTGCATTTACATGACCTATTCCTCTAATGATTTTGCATACCTCTGATCGACAACACTCCCCAGAGCCCTACCATTCACTGTATTGGTCCTGGCCATGTTAGACTTCTCAAAAAACTTCTCAAAAACACCTCAATTAATGACTTGTGACTTGGAGACAAATTCCCTCAATTGAACCCCCTGGCACTGTTGGCTGGTGGTTAGCTGTGGGTCAATTGCTTAACGGTAGGCGTACCCTTGTAGTTATTACTGATGTTCGGGTATTGAGATTACAGCACCTTTACCATAATTCCAGTTTATTCACAGGGAGTGTGGAGATCTTAAATGTAATTTCTGTAAATTTGAATACACTGGGCATCTATAGTGTACAGTCACATGGAACAGAAAATAATCTTTCATCTGTGATAGCTGAAAACCTATTTGATTTTTCATAATGCCCTTGGGTAAACAAACCTTAAAAGCCAGAGGCACATTTTCTCTCCAATAGGTGTGCAAAAAGGAATTGCTTTGGGAAAAATAAAGTATTTGAGTGCATGGCTGATAGTCACACAATAATTGAGTTTGCAAATGTTGTTTTTTTGATTCAAGATTTGTTTCAGTACATATGGCCAGAGCACCAGATAGCCCCAATTATTGTGATGCAAAACTCCACCATCCTTGCATGAAATAGAAAATAAAACAATGGTATTGCTTACCTACCTCTAAATTTTGAGTAATCTTTTGACGCTTACGAAACTGTGCTCGCATTTCTTTAGCATTTCTGAAAATCCTGTGATACTACAGTCATTGTCATCTGTCTAATCTATTATAATTGTTATAATGTAGACGCAAGGAATTGCAGATGCCAATTTACAAAAAAAATTAACAAAGAGTTGGAGTAACTCAGCAGGTCAGGCAGCACCTCTGGAGAACATGGATAGGTGACGTTTCGGGTCAGGACCCTTCTTCAAACTGATTGTAGTTGAGGGGCAGGGTGGGAGGGGGGATAAATGCTGGAAAATAAGAGGGGACAGGACAACGCTGAGCAAGTGATAGGTGGATACAGGTCAGGGGGCTGCTGGATTGGCAAATGGTTAGACAAAGACCAGAGATGACAAGACAAAAAGTGGGAGACAAGGAGTTAAGGAGATAACAGTTGTGAAATGATGAACCAGGGGAAGGAATATAGGTGGAAGGGGATGGGAGAAAGAGAAAGGGAGAAATGCGTGTGCATTCAGGTGGTGTTTTTAAGGATTTGGGCCTGCTAACTTCTCGGCTCCACAGCCAGGAAGCTAGATTGCCGAGCATACATATTTATGTCACTTTATATGTTCTATGTATTCTCTAACTAAATTAGATCTGTATTGTGTATTGGGGAATCTTGGCTGACCCACTTCTTGTAAAGAAGGAGGCACTCAGAGAATAGTAGTTACTTTGGGAGATCATTAAATGTCCATATAGACTTCAGCAAACTATTTGATAAGGTTCTGCACGGTAGGCTGCACAAAAGGTTAGATTGCATCGGATCCAGGGGGAGCTGGCTAACCAGCTAGAGAATTGGCTTCGTGGAAAGAAGCAGAAGGTGATGGTGGAAGGTTGCTCTTCAAGCAGGAGACCTGTGGCTGGTGGTGTGCCTCAGGGATCAGTGCTGGGCCCACTGCTTTTTGTAGTTTATATCAATGATTTTGGTGAGAATGGACAGGCATGATTAGTAAATTTGCACAAGGCATCAAAGTATGTTGTATCAAACACAGCGAAGATGGTTGTGAAAAATTACTGTAGGATCTTGATCAGTTGGGCGAGTGGGCTGAGGAACGGTGAATGGAGTTTAATACAGATAAGTGCGAGGTGTTGCATTTTGGGAAGTCAAACCAGGGCCAGACCTTCACAGTGAATGCCAGGGCCCTGGGCAGTGTTAAAGAGCAGAGAGATCAAGGAGTATATACTTCTCTGAAAGTGGCATCAGTTAGATAAGGCAGTCAAGAAGGTTTTCGGTACATTGGCCTTCATCAATTAGCGTATTTAGTATAGAAGTTGGGATGTTGTTAAGCTGGAAAGAGTGCAGAGAAGATTGACAAGGATGGTGACAGGACCCGAGGGCCGGGGGCTGTAGAGAGAGGTTGGACAAGCTACAACTTTATTCCTTGGAGCGCAGGGGGGTGACGGGTGATGTAATACAGGTGGATAAAATCATGAGGGGAAGAGTTAGGCTGAATGGACAGCCTTTTTCCCTGAATAGCGGAAATGGGCATAGATTTTTCATGCAGAGCTTGGTATGTACATGGAACGATCTGCCAGACGAGGCAAGTTCAGGAAGGTGCGATAACAACATTTAAAAGACATTTGGACACATGGACAGGAAAGGCTTGGAGAAGTATGGGGCCAAAAATGGCCAGGTGGGACTAGTCTAGATGGGTCATCGTAGTCGAAGGACCCAAGGGCAGGTTTCCATGCCGTATGACTTTATGACTCTATTTCAACGTCTGCAGATTTTAAAACAAAAATTTAGAGTTGCATATTTGTTCAGGGAGTACAAACAACGAAGTCTAAATTTAGCCAAGTTTGACCCATGAAGTCCAACACCATTTCAGAAATGTTTTTGGACCCATTCAGAATCTCTGTATATTTATCCATGCCTGCATCTCAGGTCAGGTTTATTGTCACGTGCACAGGTACAGTCAGGTACAGGTGTAATGGAAACACCTGCTTGCAGCAGTAACATAGGCACCCACAGACTCAGACACCACACGAAAAAAAACATAAATCGGCCATTAATTGTGTTTAAACTCTACAATACAGTGAAAAGAGAAAGTCCTTAAGTTCAAGATGGTCCTTGAACAAGTGTACGAAAGGCTATTGTGACACATAGGAGGTACTTCAAGAATCTGCAGCAATGAATAAAGTGTTTAAGGAAGATATCTTTAGATAGTTGATAACTCGAAGGTCTGAGCTATAGGAAGAACATCGGCAGGCTACGACTTTATTCCTTGTAGTGCAGGAGACCGAGAGGTAATTTTATGGAGGACTATAACATCGTGAGAGGGAAAGGTAGAGTGAATGCACAGTTTTTCCCTGGGTAGGTGAATCAAGAACTAGTGGACATAAGTTTAAGATGAAAGGTGAAAGATCTAATAGGAACTTGAGGGCAACATTTTCATACAGAGGCTACTGGATATATGGAATGAGGAGGTATTTGAGGCAAGTACTATAACGTCATTTAAAAGACACATGGACCGGGACAGAGAAAGGAAACATTTAGAGGAAAATGGGCAAAACAAAATTGAATGAGACTAGCTTAAATTTGACACAGTGGTCAGCTTGGACAAATTGGGATGAAGGGCCTGTTTCTGTGCTTTATTCCTCCATGACCATGTCTGCTGTTATTTGCACCATGAACCATTGAAGGTTATGGATGACTTCTTTTCTTTTAGAAAGAACCTTCAGTCAATATTCCACATGAATGCCATGAATGTGCCAGCTGAAGCAAATGGGCTTGTGATGCAGATGGATTTCACATTCACAATCTGCAATTTGCTGCCTTTAGATGTGTTAATCGGTGTTTGTTCTCACACTCCCTTGCTGCCAAAAAGCAGTCATTTGCCTGTGCAGCAATACCATCGGGAGTTGCTTAAAAGTTTTACGCAACCAGGGAATGTACGCGGAGTTCAATGAACAAAATCTAATAATGAACAGTTGTGGGAAGGAGCAAAGAGGGAACAAAAACCTCAATCAATTTTATGAGAATTACAGAGGCTGCTATTTTCAATCGTTTAAAGAGAAACGTCTGATTCTTATTCCCTGCACCCAGAAGTTTAAATTGACAATTTAATCAGGAGGATGCAAGGATATTCAATGCTGCATCTTATCTCACAGCATAAAGCTAAACCCTGAAAGAAATACTTGTGAAACCAAATGAAGAATTACATCTCATCTCATATTTCGCTTGGGCAGCTTACAACCCAGTAGTATGAATATCGATTTCTCGAACTTCAAGTAACCCTTGCATTCCCTTTCTCTCCATCCCTCCCCCACCCAAGTCACTCCAGCTTCTCGTTCACACCTAGCAAACAGCTAACAATGGCCTGTTTCCTTTATCATCGTTACTTTTTTTTGGCATATCTTTTATTCATTTCTTCTATAAATCTCTATATCACCATCTTTACCTCTCCTTTCCACTGACTCTTGTCCGAAGAAGGGTCTCAACCCGAAACGTCGCAGAGATGCTGCGTGTCCTGCCAAGTTACTCCAGCATTTTGTGTCTATCTTGAAGAATTTCAAAAGCCAGGTTGCTGAAATGCAGTCAGATTTATTTATAAATCACGATGCGGCTTTTGTGTTCTTGTTCTAAGTATGAAACTTTGTGAGTCTTCAAAGTACAACAGAAGTCTTTATTACAGTAACTCAATGCTGGCAGCAAGACAACTAAAATGGCTGCCACCTCACAATCTGACAACACACTCCACACTGTGTACAGCCATGATAACTATGTACAAAACATCTCCCTTTGTCCTGTGCAGCGCCACCTGCTGCACAGGAGGAGCAACGGGTCTTCCCACCCCACACAGTCCATCAAACATCACAGCGCCCTCATGAAATGTTCAGGGATGGGAATGGTATTCATGAAGTTCTGTGGGTACATCACTGGGAACTTTTAGGGACGAAGACATTAAGGAATTCTTTATTTCTTGAAAAAGGCATTACATTGTTTCATTAAGGTGTCGCAGTTGGTTGATTTTACTGAACAATTTTTTGTAAGCATTCAAACTACTTCAATCCCACCTAGGTTCCGCCACCTTCTCCCACACAGGGGTTTGGTCAGCAGTTGCTTGTCCTCCCTCAGTGCGCTCCAGGTAATAGAGCATTTTATACCTCTGTCGTGACAACGCTAATAAACAGCGTGAGCATCAATTTGTTTCCTCGGCGCTTCTCAGCTCCCCATAATAAATGCCACAGTTGTACTCACGATAACTTAAGTTATAACGCTGTCTCAGAAAGGAGGCTGAAAGCCTAGTCAATAGATTTGAATATCTGAGACTTTGAACACAGCCACGTGTTACAAAGCCAAGGCAACTCTGAAGACATTTCTATATCCAGCATATATGCATGAGTGTGATGGCGACATCTGACATTTAATCATGAATATATGGTTTTCTGAAGGTGTGCTATCAAAGAAAAACCTGGAATATATCAGACCCACAGCTTTTGATGTTTCTCATGTATTAACCACTGAATGCCCAAGTCAGGTTTGAAGTGGATTGACTGAAAGAATTATGGGATTTTTGCCTCAATATTGAAATGCGATTGGAAGAAAATCTACTCCATCTTTTGACTCATACTTTCATCTTGGCTCTTGTCAATATTTTGGGTGCCTCCTCTTTATGTAGCCACCTGCCCCCTTTAGAGTCATTATTATGTCAATGGAAACAGACCCTTCAGCCCATCTTGCCCGTGCCGACCAAGATGCCCCATCTACACTGGTCTCATCTACTGGTGTATGGCCCATATTCCTCTACACCTTTCCACCTTTCTTACCCATACCTCAAACACTTTAATTCCCCTTCCCATTGCCACACTGACCTTTCTGTCCTAGGCATCCTCCATTGTCAGAGTGGGGCTAAACGCAAATTGGAGAAACAGCATCTCATATTTTGCTTGGGCAGCTTACAACCCAGTGGTATGGGTATTAATTTCTCTAACTTCAAGTAACTATTACATCCCCCCTCTCTCTCCATCCCTCCCCCACCCAAGTTGTACCAGCTTCAAAGTTGTCTTGTTGAGTCTCATTGTCTGTAACTCGTTTTCACCTAGTACACAGCTAACAATGACCTGTTTGCTTTATCATCGTTACTTTTTTGCATATCTTTCATTCATTTGTTTTATATCTCACTACATCACCGGCTATATCTCTTGTTTCCCTTTCCCCTGACTCTCAGTCTGAAGAAGGGTCTCAATACAAAACGTCACCTATTCCTTTTCTCCAGAGATGCTGTCTGACCTGCTGAGTTACTCCAGGTTTTTGTGTCTATCTTCTCTTTAAACCTATGCCCTCTGGTTCGTGATTTCCCCTATTCTGGGTAAAAGAGTCTGTGCACGCACCCTATCTATTCCCTTCATCATCTTGTGTACCTCTAGCTGTGTATCTTCCCAAAGGTCTTTTAAATGTTGCCTCTAGCAGTTACTCCAGCATTTTGTGGTACCAGCATCTGCAGTTATTTTCCTACACAACCTGTATACTTCTAGAAGATCACCCCTCATCCTCTGATGCTCCAAGGATTAAAGTTCTGACCTGTCCAACATCTACCAGAGCTCAGGGCCACAAGTCCTAGCAACAACATTGTAAATCTTCTCTGCACTTTTTCCAGCTTAGCAACATCCTTCCCATGGCAAGATGACCAAAACTGGACACAATATTCCAAATGTTGCCTCAATAACGTCATTCACAACTATAGCCTAACACGCCAACTTCTATACTCACTACCTTGACTAATGAAGGCCAATGTACCGAAAGACCTTGAACATCCTATCTACAAGCCTGGGTAGACACAAAATGCTGGAGTAACTCAGCAGGTCAGGCAGCATCACTGGAGAGAGGGAATGGGTGACCTTTCGGGTCGAGACCCTTCTTCAGATTGATGTCAGAGGAGGGGGCGGGACAAAGATAGGATGTAGTAGGAGACAGGAAGTCTAGTGGGAGAACTGGGAAGGGGGAGGGAAAAGAGAGGGACTGAGGAAGTTAGTAAGAGAGACATCTACAAGCCTGAACATCTTTGGAATGTGGGAGGAAACAGGAGCACCTAGATAAAACACGTGGGGTCACAGGGAGAACGTACAAACTCTGCACAGAAAGCACCCGAGTGTCAGGTTCGAACCCAGGTCTCTGGCGCTGTGAGGCAGCAGGTCTACTGCTGTGCCACTGTACCTAACTGTTCACTGGCTTAGAACTTAGAAAATAATTCTAGCCTCATCACTGTAGTTCACTCTAACTTACTTCCTCAGTTTTGGGGTAATTAGGAATGGGCCATAAATCTTGGTGACATTACATCAAATATTTGAAGTAGTGCTTTTTGTAGTTTGGATTCCAGCAATAAATCTCTTAAGCATTGCGATATTTATATTTCCCAATTGGTTGTTCTTCCTTCAATAAGCATGAAAGCCATTTTAAAGATAGAACAAATAATATCTGAACTATCTAATTACGATATAAGCAACAATTCACACTAGAATCAAAAACCTAAAGCAAGTAGGTCTTAAATATTCTCGTAAAAGAGCATTGTTTTAACTGTCTGTTTATATTGTATACAGTAAGAAAGATCTTGAGAACAGACTAAAAGCCTACACAATAGTATCCCCTTTTCTTCTGTGCTTTCCCATACCTATGGTTTCCCCCTCTCTGACTCTCAGTCTGATGGAGGGTCTCGACCCGAAACGTCACCTATTCTTTTTCTCCAGAAATGCTACCTGATCCGTTGAGTTACTCCAGCATATTGTGTCAATCTTCAGTGCAAACCAGAATCTGCAGTTCCTTCTTACACGCAATATCATATCATATCATATCATATATATACAGCCGGAAACAGGCCTTTTCGGCCCACCAAGTCCGTGCCGCCCAGCGATCCCCGTACATTAACACTATCCTACACCCACTAGGGACAATTTTTACATTTACCCAGCCAATTAACCTACATACCTGTACGTCTTTGGAATATAAATAGTTATCACTTTTATATTAATTGACCATAACGATCTTCATTGATAATGATGATAGTTCCAGTCCAAGGCTTGATGTAAAACCCATTAATTAACTAGGTGAATACAAGACTCAGATTCTGTCTGTACAGCTCACCTTGTAGCTGTTAGCATCCCCGATTCTCTCTCTTTGTCTCAGTCATAATAATAAAAAAATTATAAAATCATGCAAGACCTACCATAATTACCCTTGTGTTATGTCAGCAAAAGCTGAAGCATGTCATAATAATTTCATACAACTGTGCTGACACAACATGAACAGTAACATAATTGAGCTCCATTAAAAGAAACATCCTGATTCATCGCATTTAGAAACCCATCAACATGTAAAAATTTACTTCAGGAAAATCACAATCTGTTGCAGTATTCCAATCAAAACATGTTAATCTGACAAGACTTGCCTTGACTTCTTTTCCTTTTTTATTGATTCCTCTTGTCCTTAATACTTTTAACACTCTGTTTCATTTCATCCTTTTATTAAGCTATTTTTACCACAGTGTCACAGTGGTGGAGCTGCTGCCTCACAGCACCAGGGACCCGGGTTCGATCCTGATGACGGGTGCTGTAAGAAAATAACTGCAGATGCTGGTACAAATCGAAGGTATTTATTCACAAAACGCTGGAGTAACTCAGCAGGTCAGGCAGCATCTCTGGAGAGAAGGAATGGGTGACGTTTCGGGTCAAGACCCTTCTTCAGACTGATGTCATGGGGGCAGGACAAAGGAAGCATATAGGTGGAGACAGGAAGGCAGTGGGAGATCTTGGAAAGGGAGGGGAAGAGAGGGTGAGAAGAACTATCTAAAGTTGGAGAAGTCAATGTTCATATCGCTGGGCTGCAAGCTGCCCAGGCAAAATATGAGGTGCTGTTCCTCCAATTTCCGGTGGGCCTCACTATGGCACTGGAGGAGGCCCATGACAGAAAGGTCAAACTGGGAGTGGGAGGGGGAGTTGAAGTGCTCAGCCACCGGGAGATCAGGTTGGTTAAGGCGGACTGAGCGAAGGTGTTGAGCGAAGCGATCGCCGAGCCTGCATTTGGTTTCGCCGATGTAAAGAAGTTAACATCTAGAGCAGCGGATGCAATAGATGAGGTTGGAAGAGGTGCAAGTGAACCTGTCTCACCTGGAAGGAATGTTTGGGTCCGTGGATGGAGTTGAGGGGGGAGGTAAAGGGACAGGTGTTGCATCTCCTGCGGTTGCAGGGGAAAGTGCCCGGGGATGGGGTGGTTTTGGTAGGAAGGGACGAGTGGACCAGGGAGTTACGGAGGGAACGGTCTCTGCGGAACGCAGAAAGGGGAGGGGATGGGAAAATGTGGCCAGTGGTGGGGTCCCGTTGTAGGTGACGGAAATGTTGGCGGATGATTTGTTGTACGGAGTTTGTATATTCTCCCCGTGACCTGCGTGGGTTTTTTCCAGGTGCTCCGGCTTCCACCTGCAAGTACAGGTTTGAAGGATAATTGGCTTTGGTAAAATTGTAAATTGTCCCTAGTGTGTGTAGGATAGTGTTTGTGTGCGGGGATCGCTGGTAAGCAGGCTCGTTGGGCCGAAGGGCCTTTTTCTACACTGTATATCCAAACTAAACTAAACTAAACATTTGCTGCTTCTATTGGATTTAATGACCCTATTTTTCCTTAATTTTATTGATATGTAATGTCCAGTAGTTACATGCTTTTATCCCTCCGACAAATCTATCTGTTGCCCTTTACATTATCCATTCTACTATTTTCTTTAATTCTTATTGCTTATCTCTGGTATTTATATATGTGTCGGATACATGACCGGAGGAGAGGGATTCCTATTTTTAACTGGAATACCCCCTTTTACAGAAGTCAATTCAAATTTAAATCTTTTTATCCAGACATGACTTCCAATAATCCCCATTTTAACATTTCCTGCATGCTGCTAACTGGAATGTATGGTCATGAATTTTAAATGAGGGGGCCTATTTAACCTTTCTAATCCCACTGCATTCTTCATAAATCCAAAGATTATCTTGCTCTTTGAATAGGCAAATGTGGCTCCTGCCCCAATTTAGTGAGGTCTCGTTTTAGTTTGCAGATCAGGTCCAGATACCATCCTTACATTTAGATTGCAACCTTGGGTTACAGGATCAACAAGTGAGTGTCTTTGGGTCTGATTGGGAATCTTTGGGTCGTACTTGTCCCCTCCCCCTTGTTCTCCGAGTTCAGCTTCTCAAACCAGATGACTGTTTGGCAGGATCTAGTCTCCAATCCCTTTGTCCAATGACATGACTTAAGGTCATAAGATCATAAGGTCATAAGGAATAGGAGTAGAATTAGGCCATTTGGCCCATCAAGTCTACTCCGCCATTCAATCATGGCTGATCTATCTCTCCCCCCTAACCCCATTCTCCTGCCTTCTCCCCATAACCTCTGACACCTGTACCAATCAAGAATCTATCTATATCCGCCATAAAAATATTCACTGACTTGACCTCTACAGCCTTATGTGGCAAATAATTCCACAGATTCACCACCCTCTGACTAAATATATTTCTCCTCATCTCCTTCCTAAAAGACCGTCTTTTAATTCTGAGGCTATGACCTCTAGTTCTACACTCTCCCACTAATGGAACCACCCTCTCCACATCCACTCTATCCAAGACTTGTTGGAGTCATGAAGAACTGAAGATGCTGGTTTACAAAAAACATACAAGGTGCTGGAGGAACTCAGCGGGTCAAGCAGCAATTCTCGCGAACATGGACAGGTGACGTTTCAGGTCAGGACCCTTCTTCTAATCTTAGTCTGAAGAAGGGTCCCACCACTAAATGCCACCTATCTATGTTCTCCAGAAATGCTGCCTGGGACTTTGTGCATTGCTTTAGCTGAGTGTTGCTCAAGAGCTTGGGCTAATAGCTGCCACACCAAACGAGTTGACGCTGTCTTTAACTCTGTAATGTGGGTCATCACATGGACGCTTAAGGCAACATCTTTGCAGTGGCTCCCCATCCTCTCTCACATCGCCCATCCCAGCACATGCAGAAGGGAGAGGATGTTGAAAGATTGGTGTACCATCGAGGCTAACCCTGACCTTTCCATCCATGCTGACTTGAACAATCTGCCCAACATGTGCCTGAGGTCCCGCAAACCCTTCTGGTCTTCAGCCAAATCCCTGGAAGACTTTGACCCCGAGACTGAGTGGCGCAGAGTCTGCAAAGATGCCAACACCAACAACGGAGAGGTCATCACTGAGACCCCACAGTGAAACCACCTGGATTTGACTTCCATCTCAAGCAATGAACAGGACCCGCACCCTCCATGCAAGAACAGCCCATCACCTGCACAAGTGGGAGATGACAGACAGCCCTGCTTGTGACTGTGGATATCCAGACCGGACCATCCCACACATCATGAATGACCGCTCACTGAGGCTTGTCCCTGGTGGCATCAAGGCCATCCACCCAACAACTGATGCTGCCCTGGCCTGGATGTCTACCCTCGACCTACAACTTTGGGCTGTGCACGCCATACGCAAGAAGAAGTAGAAGAAGAAGCATTTTGTGCCATTTTTTAAAATATGAATTCTTGCCTGTGATCTTTTCTCCACCACAGACCAATTAATGCATCACTGGTCAGGTTCAGCGGAATCTTCAAAGAAAAGTTTAATAATATTTCCAGGCTATTAATATGGTCCATGTTACCCATTCTCAGAAAGGGCAGGTGCTCCCCTGCCTCCACTTTAACCTATCTTGTCTAAATGAACAACATAAAATCTCACACAAGAACGAGTGGGCCAACAACTGACTGAAAAGAGATGTTATCCAATTCCCTACCATTACTAAATCTCATTGGTGATGCGCTCATGTATTCAATGCACAGTAAATGTGCAACGCCAAGAATCTGATGGATCATTTTCACAATAACATCAGTCATCGAGCACTAAAGAATAGGAGTAGAATGCAATTAATTTCAGCTAGGACAATGACTTGCTTGTCCAAGTGAAGTTTTAACCGAATGCATTCAATCAAAATAAGGATTGAGCATGTGTATTGCTTTAAATTGTTAGGGATCGATAACCTCGGGAGTGAAGGGGAGGCCCAGCTTTAGGTTCCCTCATGACAGCTCTCCAAGATGAAAAGTGTGTTGAGCCAACACATTCATCACCACATGTATCTGATGCATCTTGAGGAGATGTAAATTAAACACTATGCCCATTGCCAAAAGGCATGCATGCAGGATGCTTATAAACCACATCTAAGCATATGAGGGTTGCCTGAAGACATGAATCCCCTTTCGCTTAGGTTTTCTTTAAAATCCCTATTGACTGATACACTGATATTCCAACATTAGAGATTCACATGTTAATTTAACTTTAATCCTCCTGATGTAAGTGGTACTATTGCTTCTATAAGAAACCTACAGTTTAAGAGAGAGCTGGATAGAGCTCTTAAGGATAGCGGAGTCAGGGGGTTTGGGGAGAAGGCAGGAACGGGGTACTGATTGAGAATGATCAGCCATGATCACATTGAATGGCGGTGCTGGCTCGAAGGGCCGAATGGCCTCCTCCTGCACCTATTGTCTATTGTCTATTGTCTATTGTTTAGCTTAATTTAGAGATATAGCGTGGAAACTGGCCATTTGGCTCACCAAGTTCGTGTCAACCTGTGATCACCCATAAACTAGTTCCATCCTGCACACAAGGGACAATTTGCAGAAGTCAATTAACCCACAAACCCGTATGTCATTTGGAATGTGGGAGGCAACCGGAGAATCCAGTGAAAACCCATGTGGTCACAGGGAGAGAGTACAGACTCTATACACTCAGTGCCCATAGTCAGGATCAAACCCAGGCCTCTGGCACTGTAAGGCAGCAAGTCTACCAGTGTGTCACTGTGCCGCCCTTAAACTGACTGAAGTAAATTTTGTGCCAACAGTACTGACCGAGTACTAAACTACTATCAGAAACATCATTTTTTCCTGTGAGATGTGAAAACCCGAGGCTAGATCTGGACTTCTATACAGAGTTGTAGAGCCAACAATACTATTTCAATCCACACGCAAGTAACATTTGTCCATTCTCCTGGTCATGTTTCTACCTCAATCAACAGTGAAAATAGATGTGATCTGGTCATTTAACCCTTTGCTGTTTGTGAAATCTTGCTGTGAATTAACTGGTTCATTGACATACTGCAGCATTTCAAAACCAGCACAAAATGTACAAGAATCTGTAACAAAAAGGGCGGCACGGTAGCGCAGCGGTAGAGTTGCTGCTTTACAGCGAATGCAGCGCCGGAGACTCAGGTTCGATCCTGACTACGGGTGCTGTACTGTAAGGAGTTTGTACGTTCTCCCCGTGACCTGCGTGGGTTTTCTCCGAGATCTTCGGTTTCCTCCCACACTCCAAAGACGTACAGGTATGTAGGTTAATTGACTGGGTATATGTAAAAATTGTCCCTAGTGGGTGTAGGATAGTGTTAGTGTGCAGGGATCACTGGGCGGTGCGGACTTGGTGGGCCGAAAAGGCCTGTTTCCGCGCTGTATCTGAAATATGAAATATGAAATATGAAATTGAGAACATAAAAGAAAGTATTTCCAGTTCGGTACCAAAAGCAAAATTGTCTGTGGATATTCCAAATTATTGAGCACTGCTGATTTTATTCATTGGACAAGATTCATGGTCTGAATTTCTGAGGAGCAAAGTGATTGCAAATTATTCACATTATATTTACATTATTAGATTTCATGTTGATGAACTGTCGTTATTATCAAACCTGGAATTAAAGTCATACATCACAGTTCCAGTTTTTATACTAACATAAGCTGACTTGGCTTTAAACAATCCACAAAATGCAGCCAACCACATAATTCCATGTTTAAACGCGCAGTGACAAGTCAATAATAGAATTCTATGATACAGGGCTTGGAAAGTTAAGTAGAAAAGAAAAGGTGAGTGCATAGATATCAGCCATATGACATCTTATCCTGAAATGTAAATCTACGTTGAAGTCGATTAGGGGTGAGTTCCCATGTATTTTTTGGAACTGGTTCAAATTGTTTTTTATGAACAGGATATTTTGAGAAATAGAACTAGGAGTGAGGGCCAGGAGCCGGCTGTGTTATTCATCAGTATCGTGCATGATCATCATCCTCAACTTCATGTTCCTGCCGAGGCTTGATTTGCCTCGATTCCCTCGGAGTCCAAAAACCCATTGATTTTGGTCTTCAAAATGCACAGGCCAGACACATGCAGCCACAATATGCTGGAGGAACTCAGCGGGTCGAGTAGTGTCTGTCGGTGGAAAGGAATGGACGGCATTTCAGGCCGAAACCCTGTGTTAGATTTCAACCCGAAACATCTTTCTCCCCACAGATGTTGCCTGACACCATATTGCTTGTTTCTTCCAGCATCTTGTTTGTTGCTCTTGATTCCAGTATCAGCTATCTCTTCTGTGCCCATTATGTATTCAACATCCCTCTGGAATGGAAAATCCAAAAGACACAGCACTGAAGGCAGAAATTCCCATTATCTCACTCATAATGACAAAATGATCAAGAGATACGGGTCCGATCCTCACTACGAGTGCTGTTTGTACGTTCTCTCAGTGACTGCGTGGGTTTACTCCGGACGCTCCGGTTTCCTCCCACATTCCAAAGACGTACAGGTTTTTAGGTTAGTTGCCTTCAGTAAAAATTGTAAATTGTTCTTGTTGTATAGGGTAGTGTTAATGTACGAGGTGATCACTGGTCGGTGCTGACTCGGTGAGCCGAAGAGCCTATTGCCACGCTGTATCTCTAAAGTGTAAAGTCTAAAGTGAAAGAGCAATTATCTTCTTATCAAATGCCTTTTTGGAAATCCACTTGCTTACCAATGCCCACCATCTGTCATGGGGGTTCATCACAGATACCTGAATATCAAACTATCTCTTATGTGTCCATTATGTATTTAACGTCCCTCTGGAATGGAAAATCCAAAAGACTCAGCACTGAAGGCAGAAATTCCCATTATCGCACTCTAAATGACAAAATGCATCCTCCCGCCATGCACATTTGAAAGCAATGGAAACATCTTGAGTCGTAGAGTTGTACAGCACCAAATCAGGCCCTTTGGCCCACCACATCCAGGCTGATCATTATACTTACCTCCACACAAACCATTTATTTGCATTTGGTCCATTATCTGGTTTAGTTTTGTTTAATATAGTTTTGTTTAGAGATACAGTACGGAAACAGGCCTTTTGGTCCATGCCGACCAGCGATCGCCCATACACTAGTTCTATCCTGCACACTAGGAAAAATTTACAGAGGATAATTAACCTACAAACCTGCACGTCTTTGGAATGTGGGAGGGAACCGGCGCACCTGGAGAAAACCCATGCAGTCACAGAGAGAACGAACAAACTGTACAGAGAGCACCCCTTGTTAGGATCGCATCCAGGTTTATGGCGCAGTATGGCAGCAACTCTACCGCTGCGCCACCGTGTGCTGCCTTAGTGCTCCCTAGTGTGCCTTCGTGATTCAGGTCCTTGTCTGGATGTTTCTAAAATCTTGTGAGAGTTCTGGCTTCCACCATCTCCTCCGGTAGCTATGCTTTAGATTAAACTCAAAAGCAAAAATATTCAAAGTGTGGTGATGAAAAGAGCCTTTTCCAGGCTCCAGCTGAAGATAGGCTTGTAGGAATACCTCTGTGGTTAGACCACCCCAGACACAGGAAATCATGAATAGAGCACATAACTGACATGCTTCCAATATCTTCATCAGCTTAGGGGAAGAGGAATGAAACAAAAGCTGGGCTACTCATTAAGAAATTCAAGAGATTCCAGAGAAATGATTCCAGCCTCAACTTTCCTTCCTTGCCTTTGCCCCAGAAGTTTGATATCGCCAAAGTCTAAAACTCTATTTGATCAGGCTGAGAATACCTAATCAATTTGCCTCCACTGGGCTCTCGGGTAGAGATTTCCAAGAATACTAAATCATTTCAAAGAAAAAAATACCTTGTCATCTAAATCTTAAAAGGAGACTCCTTAACTTTGAGACTCTGCCCCTTGTATAGGAAGTCAGAAAGACAGAGAATCAGGTAGTATAAAAACAGTTCAACGACCTAACATGTCTATGCTGACCATTAAGTACCTATCTCTACTGATCCACTTGCTTTGTAACCTAAAATGCATTGGAGATTCAAGAGCTTGTCCAAATGCTACTTAATAGTTTGGAGAGTATCTGCCTCTACCATTTTCCTCAGAAAGTAGTTTCTAGGCTTCAACCATCCTCTGGGTGAAAAGATTATTTCTCAGTCATAGAGACATTGTGTCAATCTGCCCTTTGACCCAGCTCATCCATGCCAACCAAGATGCCCATCTAAGGTAGTTCAATTTGCTCACATTTGTCCTATATCCGTCTCAACCTTTGTTATCCATGTACCTGTACAAATGATTTATTTTTTTTTTATTTTTTTATTTTTTAGTGTTACAGCGCGGAAACAGGCCCTTCGGCCCACCGGGTCCGCGCCGCCCAGCGATCCCCGCACATTAACACTATCCTACACACACTAGGGACAATTTTTACATTTACCCAGTCAATTGACCTACATACCTGTGCGTCTTTGGAGTGTGGGAGGAAACCGAAGATCTCGGAGAAAACCCACGCAGGTCACGGGGAAAACGTACAAACTCCGTACAGTCGACGCCCGTAGTCAGGATCGAACCTGAGTCTCTGGCGCTGCATTCGCTGTAAGGCAGCAACTCTACTGCTGCGCCACCGTGCCGCCACCATCTAAATATCGTTTTATACTTGCTTCATCTACTTCTTCTGGCAGCTTGTTCCATATACCCACTGCCCTCAGATCCTCTCTAAACCTGTTACTCCTCACCTTAAACTTATATCCTCTTTTTCTGAGACATTTCTGCCACAGTGAAAAGTTTCCTGTTATTTATCGTATCTATGCCTTTCATGACCTTGTGGTGGTCCCTGGGTATTAGGACACTCCTAGGGTCAGTCCCCTCGGCCCTTGACGGACAGGGACGAGGGACTGCCCACAGGCTACGGGGTTTCTACTCAGGGGTTTTTGGGGAGTGTTTCATCCCTTGGGTGGAACTCGTTGTGAGTGGATGCTCACAACCTCATTAAAGAACTTTCGAAACCTGCCTGGCGTCCAGCCTATTTCTGGCCGTGTCCAGGCCACTACAACCTTGTATATATCTTAAAGGTCCTCCATGAGCCTCCTCTGTCCAGGGAGAATAAACTCAGCTCAACAAATATCCCCTCATAACTGAAACATTCCATCCCAGGCAGCATCCTGGGAAATCTCTTCTGCACCCTTCCCAGTTCTCTCATGTTCTTCCTACTGCATGGCAACCAGAACTGCACACTGTCTTCCAAATGTGGCCGAACTAATGTTCTATTATACTTTCCAAGACCTCCAAGCTTATACATTCTAAGCCCCTAACTAACGAAGGCTAATGCCCCATATGCTTTCTTCACATCCTATCTCTCTGTTCTAAATCCGCGCACCAGAGGAATCATCGATTAGCAATTTCCCAGTCAAACCTTCCTCGAACTTTGCATGTTTTCGCCGGGTCACTTCCCATTCTTCCAAAGTCCAGGGAGCATATGCAAATCTATTGAAGCTTTCTTTCTAACATTTTCACGCATGGAATGAACCGATGAACCATTTTGAAAAGCTTGAATTCGCTTGGACCTGCCTTGAAGGCAAATGTCTTCTTACTTAAACAAGGGGAACAAAGCTTAACACATTATGTTTAGATTAGTTTAAAGATGCAGCGCGGAAACAGGCCATTTGGCCCACCGAATCCACTCCGACCAGCGACCCCTGCACATTAACGCTACCCTACACACACCAGCGACAATTTTTTAAACATTTTATACCAAGCCAATTAACCTACAAACCTGTACGTCTTTGGTGTGGGAAGAAACCGAAGATCTCAGAGTAAACCCAAGCAGGTCACAGGGAGAACGTACAAACTCCATACAGACAAGCACCCACAGTGAGGATCGAACCCGGGTCTGGCGCTGTAAGGCAGTAGCTCTACTGCTCCACCACTGTGCTGCCCAAAGTTCTATGCCAAGTGCATTCTGTCCAAAGTTTTGTAGAATTATGGCAAAATGATTCACTTTTTTACTCCAGTTTCATTGTAGTAAGGGACAACTGTATATCACATATATATCTAATATTTGGTTGTACATAAGCATTTATCTCACACAATTTAAACAATATTATGTTTTATTTTCTTCTTCCTGGCGAAGTGGATAACTTCAAATGATTGTGCATTTTACTTCAGCTAACATAGTTCGGTCCAGTTACTTAATGCACGTGTTCACATCTCTTTGAATGCTCTTTACAACTTTATCACATCTTATTTTCCAATTGATCTTTGCATCATCAGCAATATTTGATACCAAACACCTGGTCGCTCTGACTTTCTGGCTGAAGCCTCAGCAATGATCCTGGTGGACACCAGAACTGCAATTTGTCAATATGATGATGCCTCATTCAGCTCTACTCTACTTTCCTGTAGTTAGACAATTTCTTATTCATCAATTTATTTTCCTTAATACTGGGTGCAGCAATAGAGTTGCTGCCTTGCACGGGTCACAGGTTCAAATTGTTTTTAATTAACAGGATATTATATGAAATAGAACTAGGAGTGAGTTCCAGGAGCCGGCTGTGTTATTCATCAGTATCGTGCATGATCAACATCCTCAACTTCATGTTCCTGCCGAAGCTTGATTTGCCTCGATTCCCTTGGTCCAAAAACCCATTGATTTTGGCCTTCAAAATGCACAGGCCAGACACATGCAGCCACAATATGCTGGAGGAACTCAGCGGGTCGAGTAGTGTCTGTGGGTGGAAAGGAATGGACGGCATTTCAGGCCGAAACCCTGTGTTAGATTTCAACCCGAAACATCTTTCTCCCCACAGATGTTGCCTGACACCATGAGTTCTTCCAGCATCTTGTTTGTTGCTCTTGATTCCAGTATCAGCTATCTCTTATGTGCCCATTATGTATTCAACATCCCTCTGGAATAGAAAATCCAAAAGACACAGCACTGAAGGCAGAAATTCCCATTATCTCACTCTAAATGACAAAATGATCAAGAGACACAGGTCCGATCCTCAATACGAGTGCTGTTTGTACGTTCTCTCAGTGACTGCGTGGGTTTATTCCGGGCGCTCTGGTTTCCTCCCACATTCCAAAGACGTACAGGTTTGTAGGTTAATTGCCTTCAGTAAAAATTGTAAATTGTTCCTATTGTATATGGTAGTGTTAATGTACGAGGTGATCACTGGTCGGTGTGGACTCGGTGAGCCGAAGAGCCTATTTCCACGCTGTATCTCTAACGTGTGAAGTTTAAAGTGAAAGAGTAATTATCTTCTTATCAAATGGCCTTTGGAAATCCAACTACACTGCATCAATTGTTTACCAATGCCCACCATCTGTCATGGGGTTCATCACTGATACCTGAATATCAAACTATTCAAATCTGGCTCCTATAAAATATGTCAAATGTTCTCTTCTTTTGCATCCAATAACCAAGAGGAACAAACTCTATTTCATGTGATATAGATAGAATCAATAGATTCTTGATTAGTACGGGTGTCAGGGGTTATGGGGAGAAGGCAGGAGAATGGGGTTGTGAGGGAAGAGATTGATCAGCCATGATTGAATGGCTGAGTAGACGTGGTGGGCCGAATGGCCTAATTCTGCTCCTATTCCTTGTGACCTTATGGTATTAGTTCTGCTCTTGATGCAACTCTATACCGTTTGCCTTATTGCCCTGTGGTCTGCCAACTCCATAACATGACCCATTTGTAGGTTCATTGCTGCATGGGTAAAGATATTGGAAAGGTGGTGTGATAGAGAGAGGATGATGTCCACTTGTGGATGTCTCTCTTCAGGAGTTATTCAATAATGGGACCAGACAGTGGAGGTACTTTTATTGTCAAGGAAATGGTAAGGATTTTTGCCATGGTGGACACACCTTTGCATAATTTTGCTGCCCTTGAAACCCATAATCAATAACGGTGGCCGGCCATCTCCATTAATTGAAAAAAACTCAGAGCCAATGAGCCTGACCACAGTCTAATACAAAAACATTATCCTTTATTGCTACCCTTTGTTCTCTTCTACTTAGCCCATTTTCTATCCATATTGCAAAAGACTATTTAATTCCATGACATTGAATCGTGAGGTTATCTGGCATGTGGACACTTTATTAAATGGATTTGGAAATTCATATATACTATATCAACATCACTTATTTCATTGACCCCCCCCCCCCCCCATCACTTCACAAGGCAGTTAGTTACACATGCATTTCTTTTAAGAAGGAATGCCTTGAATCAATCCACATGTAGCCAGGTGAGAACTCACTCCATTATGATCATTTCTAAAATGTTTTCTACCCTGAGGTTAAATTAATTGGCCGTACATAGAATGTAGTGCAGTACAGCACAGAAACAGGCCCTTCCGCCTACAATGGCTGTGCCACATAATCCATATCCCTCCCATCCCAGCATACCATGTGCCTGTCTAAAAGCCTCTTAAACCCGACTATGTTGTCTACCTCCGCTACCACCCTTGAGAGCTCACTCCAGGCATTCACCACCCTCTTCTAAAAAAACTTGCCCTGCTCCTGTAAGTGGTGTCCCTGTCTATCCTGTCTATGCCTCTCATAATCTCCATCATGTCTAACTTCCAACTGGTTACTGGGTTACCCCTACATACTTTTGTTTTGGAAAATAAAGTGTAACAGTAGCAATGTTCCAATCCTCAGATTCCATCACCAAATCATTATTTGTGTGGAAGATTATATGTCAGGCCTTCGTAATTTCATTCCTTTCTTCAGCATTAACCAAGGAAGCAACATATGTGGACCTTGTGAGTTGTCTCCATTAAGTATAGTTATTTCTTTTGATCAATCTGCTGGCAATCTAGATTGCCAATTATATCTTCCATTACTGAGACACCAGCAACACTGTCTTCCTTGGTGAAGGATGAATAGGACAGCACAGTTGCGCAGTTGTAGAGTTTGCTGCCTTACAGTGCTTGAATCCTGATAGCGGACGCTGTCTTTATGGAGTTCGAATGTTCTCCCGGTGACCGTGTGGATTTTTTCTGGTTGCTCCGGTTTCCTCTCCCATTCCAAAGACGTGCAGGTGTGTAGATTAATTGGCTTCTGTAAATTGTATCCAGTGTGCAGGATAGGACTATTGCACAGGTTGGTGCGGACTCGGTGGGCCGAAGGGCCTGTTTCCACGCTGTATCTCTAAACTAAACTACTCATTTAATACCTTATCTATGCCCTCTCTTCCAAGCATACGCTTCCTTGTTGGTTGGTGATTGAACACATTTCTCCTATTTCAGCTTTTCTCGTCAATGTGCCTCAAAGAATATTTTTGGAGTCCCATCTACGTTTGGTGCCAGGGGAAAAAGAAAAGCACATTACATCCAAATTTTCAGGCCACCGTGCGTTTAAACTTAGATCAAAATCGGGAAGGTGTCAGACGTCCAAAAAAGGCATTCAATACGATACGATATGATGCGAAACAATACAATAGAACTTTATTTATCCCAGGAGGGAAATTGATCTGCCAACAGTCATAAAAAAACTAAATACATGAAACATGAAATTAAAGTGATGAGTCGAAAGGATTGGGGATGTGCAAGGATTGGGGAGAGGGGGTGGTGGGGGGGGGGGGGGGGGGGGAGGAATGGAGGGGGTCAGTCTCAGTCTACGACAGAAGGCAGAGTAGTTACTCAGTTTGATAGCCGCAGTGAAGAAGGATCTCCTTTGGCGTTGTGTCCTGCACATTTTCATTTACATTTGTGGGTGAAAGGGCACGTACTGGTACCAGCATTCAGCTCTGGTTTAGCTCAGTCTTTGCTCTTATTTGGTCATAATCACACAAAGCCAATTCTGCTTTGCGTTGGCATTTAATTCAAACCCTCCTGGTATGACAAGAACAACACTCACCTGCTGAACTGAGGTGACGATTGCCTCAGTTTATTGCTCCAAATTATCAGTTGAAAAACCCCCCTGGATCATTATTCAAAGCACGTTGAACCGAAATTACAGTTGATATTGCCTTCTGTTGCAGTGTAAGTAAAAAATTAATTGAACAGAAATATTGAAAGAACTATAACACAGTATGTGATCTGTTCTCTATCCTGTTCTCTATATCTGTTCACTATTTTTTTACAGAGATGTTCTTGACAAATTGCTTGTAACCGGGTCTGATTCATAATCTGTCATTGTTGATCTCATCTGACCCATTCCTCACCCGAACATTTAAAAAAATGCATTCTTGGAGAAGACCGATAAAGAAATACAGAGTTTTATTTTTTTGTCACTGAATAGCAGAGATGATGGCTGCATGTGTGAGATAAGAAACACTCAGTGCATCTGAGATGAAAAAGCCTGTTCTCCAGAGCATTTCCTTACACATTACACAGTTTAGAACATTATCTAGTCACTCTCGGCTTCAACATGGCTGTTTAAAATAAAAAGACTAGAATAAGAAATCCGTGACACTCTGCGGGCTTCTGTGGATAACTTTGATTTACACTAGCTTCCTGCGCTTATAACATCCTTCTTGTGACTCACGTTTTACAAGGTTCCTTAGCACAGGGAGCACTGCACAATAATAAATAGATTATAAAACACTCTGTAGATTTCTATTTCTATAACGCTCTAATCTCCACAGTGGAAATGTTACCATAATATGCAATTGAAAGCTCGATTATTTTTGAAGTTGTTCAGTATTGATTCTGAATGGGAAAGGTATTGGATGTGTGTCGTTGGGGTTTTCTTATTGTTAGGCAGCCAAAATAATTGTTTTGCATCCATTGGGAAATGGATATAAAAGCTGCCTGGAAGGAAGCTTCTGTGATACAGCCAGTGGTGTGTCTCTTTGCCAGGCATAATCTGCTCTGGGACATCCTTCACACAAAGCTGCTTTGCAGCTTGACTTGCCAACCATCTCATGTAGCTCTTTCCCTTAGTTGGCACTGAGAATACGTAGAAAAAAATATCTATGTAGGCAATCGGGAGAAATATGAATTTGGAAGGAGCCAGTTGAATCGTGAGCTTGCCAATGAAATAGAATATGCACTGGACTCATACTTGTTACTGTGGGAGGTTGGAGTTGCATAAGGCAAAAGGCAGCCAAATACAGGTCGACTTTTTTTCTTTAATCCAAATACCAAGGTGAACTGAAACATCACTCATCCTTTTCCTGCAGAGATGCTGCCTGGCCCGCTGAGCCACTTTGTATCTATCTTCTGAAAAAATTGTTTCTTTGATTCCTTAGACTTCCTTCGTTTAGTTTAGTTTCGAGATACAGCATGGAAACAGGCACATCGACCCTCCAAGTCCACGCAAACCAACCATCACTGGTACACTAGTTCTATGTTATCCCAGTTTTGCACTATCCTACACACTAGGGGCATTTTATAGAAGCCAATTAACCAACAAACCTGCACATCTTTGGAGTGTGGGAGGAAACCGAAGCACCCGGAGAAAACCCAAACGGTCCCAGGGAGAACGTACAAACTTCGGACAGACAGCACCTGTAGTCAGGATCAAACCCTGGTCTCTGGCGCTGTAATACAGCAATTCTACCGCTGCGCCACCATGCTGCCCTGTGACCTGCTGTGACTGATCACCACATTGTCAAATAAAATGCAAAGAAATGATTTACATTTAGATAGTGGAGACAGAACTCAAAGAAATGTTTAGATTGCACATCTCACTTTGAACAGGACTTAGCCAATGGACTAACAGTTTTAGCCAATGGTGAAATTATCCCTCTTGTAAGATCATGAGAGGAATAGATCGGGTTGATGCACAGTATCTCTTGCCCAGAGTAGGGGAAACAAGGACCAGAGGACATAGGTTGAAGGTGAAGGGGAAAAGATTTAATAGGAATCTGAGGGGTAATTTTTTCACACAAAGGGTGGTGGGTGTATGGAACAAGCTTCCAGAGGAGGTAGTTGAGGCTGGCACTATCCCAACGTTTAAGAAACAATTAGACAGGTGCATGGATAGGACAAGTTTGGAGGGATATGGACCAAGCGCAGGCAGGTGGGACTAGTGTAGCTGGGACATGTTGGCCGGTGTGGACAAGTTGGGCCGAAGGGCCTGTTTCCACATTGTATCACTCTATGATTCTATGACTATGAATATTTGACTGGCTCCAGCCAAACCTACTGACGTCTTTACACCAAGAGGCGATCGATACCCCTTTGTTAGATCCTTTTCATGTTTACTCTGGTTCCCATCAGTTGTCTGGCAAGGCCATCATTTACTATCCATCTTTAATGGCCCTGTGAAGTGAAAGGCCATTTCAAGGGCAGCTCGGAGTCACATTGGCCCCTGCCTAAGTTGTACACAGAAAAAGGGAAGAAACCTTGAGGCAAAGAGAATGGCATGAATAGAATAAGTTGTAGAATCAGGGCAGTCTACAGCTGAAACATGGAAACTAATTGGCCCATTATGTACCAGCCAGCCATAAAGTAGAAGCTATTTAAATTAATACCAATTACCAGGTATTGAACCACAGCTTTATTCATTGTGATGTTTCAGGTGCTCCTCTATGTATTTTTTTTTAAATGAATGTGGGTTTCTGACTTTCTGCTGTGAGTTCCAAAGCTTCACTCTACCTTCAATGATTTTCTTTGTCCCTCACATCCCCTCTAATCCGTTCACTAATGAATTTAAATCCACTATCCTGGTTATTGATCCCTCTGCTATTGAAAATAGATCCTTCGTTTTCACCGGGCTGAAGCTTCCCAGAGTTTCATGCTCTTTGACTAAACCTCTCTTTCGTCAGTTTTACCCACACCCTCTCATAACTTTATGAATCTCAAAACCAACGCCCCTCATCCGCTTATGTTCCAGAGCGAATAAACCCAGTCTATCCAATCTTTCCCATAAGCAATGCTTTACATTCCATGTACATTCTGGTGAATTTCTTCTGCACTCGTTCTAATGTGACCATATCCAGCTTGGAGTTTGGTGAAGTATGGTTATGTTAGTATGTTAGTATGGTTAGTGTGGCCTCACCAATCATTTCTACAATTGCAACATGACATCCTTCAGTCGAGACCTTTCATCCTCATCATCAATCACACTACCAAACATGGCACTTTGGGCAAACATTTGAACATTATCAGTACATTCACGTCCAAGTCAGTGAAATGGCAACAAAACGCAAAGCACTTAGTACAGATCCCCGTGGAATCCTTCTGCACATTGCCTGCCATGCCACTAAAACTTCTAGAGAATTTTACACTTTGTTTTCTGCTACTGTGTTGAATTTACAGTATATCCAACTTTTATTTTTCTCTAGATTGCAAAACGTTTTACTTTCTCGATTAATCAACCATATAGGACTGCTTCAAATGGCATGCCCAAATCCATACAGCCCACATCAAATGCGCAGCCTCATCAACTCTTCCTTTTGCTGCTTCACAAGCTTCAATAAATGTAGCCAGACACAATCTTCCCTTAACAAATCCAAGCCAACTGTCTTTGATTAACCTGTGCCTCATTAAATCTTGATGTATGCTGTCCTTCAGAGTTTTGCTGCAAATCTGCAACAATCTAATGTTAAAGTGACTGGCCTATTGTTATACACATCAACCCTTCCTCCACATTAGAGAATGTGACCACATTAAAATCCTTTCATCTGTCATGAAATCTTTCGGCAAAAAAAAGGGTTAGAAATTAATAGTTATTTCCTTGCTTCTTTGAGAGGTTTGGGACATTTTATTCATCACTAATGATTTATCCATTTCCAAGGCAGCACAGTAGCACAGTGGTAGAGTTGCTGCCTCACAGCACCAGAGACCCGCGTTTGATCCTGACTACAGGTGCTGTCTGTACAGATTTTGTACATTCTCCCTGTGACATCGTGGGTTTTCTTCAGGTGCTCGGGTTTCCTCCCACACTGTAAAATTGTACAGGTTTGTAGGTTTATTGACTTTGGTAAAATTGTAAATTGTCTCTAGTGTGTTGGTTGGTGTTAATGTAAGGCACGGACTTAGTGGTCCTCAGGGCCTGTTTCCGCACTGTATCTCTAAACTAAACCAAACTAAACTATTTATCTCCAATGGTTTATCCATTTCCAAATGTGGGTTATCTCGTATGGAGAATTGGGGATTGATATGGATCCTTAAATAAAGGACTTTCATGCAAGCTTTGATAGGGTGGGCCAGAGTGAAAATGATACTTAGAAAAAGGGCAGCAGTTGAGCTGGTGATCATTCAGCAATTGCAGTGAGTGGGGTCAGTCAGTAATTGAAATGAGTGGCTGAAAGTAGCAAGATTAATTGGATGGAAAAGCGTGTTGAGTGATCGGTAGATGTAAGATGAGATCAAGTCACTAGATCAGATATGGGACAGTCGAGGACCGTGTGCTGTTGGGTGAGGGGGGGTGTGGTCAGTACAAGTCACTACAGTGTGGATAGTGAAGAAAAATGGCAACCCTAGTGAAAACAAAACAGATAAGGAAGATGAGGGGTGATCTTATGGAGATGTACAAAATCATGAGAGGAATAGATCGGGTAAATGTACCTTTTTTGCCCAGAGTAGGGGAATCAAGAACCAGAGGACATAGGTTTAAGGTGAGGGGCAAAAAACTTAGTAGGAACCTGAGTGGTAACGTTTTACATAAAGTGTGGTGGGTGTACGGAACGAGCTGGAGGAGGGAGTTGCGGCAGGGACTATCGCAATATTTGAGAAACATTTTGACGGGTCCATGGATAAGACAGGTTTAGAGGGATATGGGCCGAACGCAGGCCGATGGGACGAGCGTTGGTTCGGCGTGGGCAAGTTGGGCTGAAGGGGCTGTTTCCACGCTGAATGACTCTAGGACTATTATATGAAAATAACTGCAGATGCTGGTACAAATCGAAGGTATTTATTCACAAAATGCTGGAGTAACTCAGCAGGTCAGGCAGCATCTCGGGAGAGAAGAAATGGGCGACGTTTCGGGAAGGGTCTCGACCCGAAACGTCACCCATTCCTTCTCTCCCGAGATGCTGCCTGACCTGCTGAGTTACTCCAGCATTTTGTGAATAAATAACGAGGACTATTATAAGTAAATTGCTTGAAAGAAACACCACTGATTTGAATTTCCAATTATTCTAAACTAAACTAAACTAAACTAAAGTACACAGCCTGAGATCTGGGCCCCCTTCTGGGTCAAACTACAAGAGACTTCACAGTGCTGCAATTGTAGTTCATAAAAGTGGACCATGGACGATACAAACTGCACAACTGAAAATGAGCATAGAACATAGAACAGTATGTTCCACTTGTATACACTGGAATTTAGAAGGATGAGGGGGGATCTTATTGAAACATATAAGATAATTAGGGGATTGGACACATTAGAGGCAGGAAACATGTTCCCAATGTTGGGGGAGTCCAGAACAAGGGGCCACAGTTTAAGAATAAGGGGTAGGCCATTTAGAACGGAGATGAGGAAGAACTTTTTCAGTCAGAGAGTGGTGAAGGTGTGGAATTCTCTGCCTCAGAAGGCAGTGGAGGCCAGTTCGTTGGATGCTTTCAAGAGAGAGCTGGATAGAGCTCTTAAGGATAGCGGAGTGAGGGGGTATGGGGAGAAGGCAGGAACGGGGTACTGATTGAGAGTGATCAGCCATGATCGCATTGAATGGCGCTGCTGGCTCGAAGGGCTGAATGGCCTACTCCTGCACCTATTGTCTATTGTCTATTGTCTATAGCACAGGAACGAGTCCTTCGGCCCACAATGTTTGTGCCGAACAAGACATCAAGTTAAACTGATCTCATCTGCCTGCACATGACCCACTTCCCTCTATTCTTTGCTTTTCCGTGTGCCTATCTAAAAGCCTCTTAAATGCCACAATCATATCTGCCTTCACCAACATCCCAGGTAATGTATTACAGGTGTGTAAAACAAAATCTTGCCCCCCACACACTCCCGTAAACTTTGCCCCTCTCACCTGACAGCTTTACCTTCACATGTTGGACATTTCCACCCTGGAAAGAAGGTTCTGACTGAATACCCTATCTATACCTCTCACATTTCTATCTCCTTCTATCATTTCCCCTCAATCTCCGACATTCCAGCGAAAAACAATCTCAGTTTATCCAACCTGTCTTTGGAGCTGAAACCTTCTAATCCAGGCAGCATTCTGATAAACCTCCCTCCTCTGCGCCCTCTCTTAAAGCCTCCACACCCTTGCTGTAAGGGACGACCAGAACAAGTACACATTACTCCAAATGCGGCCTAACCAAAGGCTTGTGGAGCCGCATCAGGACTTCTTGAATCTTGTACACGATGCAATGAAAGCAAGCATACCATACAGCTTCTCTAACATGCTATCCAATTGTGCTGAAAGCTTCAGTGAGCTATGAACCTGCACTCCAAGAAACCCCTGCACACCAATGCTGTTAGAGTCTTGCCATTAACTGCTTATATTCAAACCTGCCAAAGTGCAACACCTTGCACCAACGCAGATTAAACTACATCTGCACATTTCTCCAGCTGATCTATATCCCACTGTATCTTCTGACGACCTTCGTCACTATCTGCAACTCCTCCAATTTTGGTGTCATCGGCAAACTTACTCACCAACCCATATACATTTACGTCCAAGTCATTTATATTATACAATAGACAATAGACAATAGGTGCAGGAGTAGGCCATTCAGCCCTTCGAGCCAGCACCGCCATTCAATGCGATCATGGCTGATCACTCTCAATCAGTAACCCGTTACTGCCTTCTCCCCATACCCCCTCACTCCGCTATCTTTAAGAGCTCTATCCAGCTCTCTCTTGAAAGCATCCAACGAACTGGCCTCCACTGCCTTCTGAGGCAGAGAATTCCACACCTTCACCACTCTCTGACTGAAAAAGTTCTTCCTCATCTCCGTTCTAAATGGCCTACCCCTTATTCTTAAACTGTGGCCCCTTGTTCTGGACTCCCCCAACATTGGGAACGTGTTTCCTGCCTCTAATGTGTCCAATCCCCTAATTATCTTATATGTTTCAATAAGATCCCCCCTCATCCTTCTAAATTCCAGTGTATACAAGCCCAATCGCTCCAGCCTTTCAACATACGACAGTCCCGCCATTCCGGGAATTAACCTAGTGAACCTACGAACCTATAATAGACCAAGTGGACCCATTGGGTCCAAACCTCTCCTGCATTGGTGCAGCACCCCCTCCTCCCCTTCACCCCTCCCCCTCACCCCTCCCCCTCACCCCTCCCCATCCCCTTCACCCCTCCCTCCCCTCTCCCCCCACCCCTCACCCCCCCACCTACTCCCCCATCCACTTCACCCCTTCCCCATCCCTCCCCTTCCCTCCCATCCCCCCATCCCCCTGACCCCCTCACCTATCCCCCCTCCCTCCCCTCCCCATCTCCTTCACCCCTTCCCCATCCCCGCCACTCCCCTCTCTCCCCTCTCCCCCCACTCTCCCCCCTTGCCTCTCCCCCCTCCCTATCTCCCTCCCTACCCCCCTTCATCCATCTCCCCTCCCTCCCCCCTCGGCCCAACCATGGAGCCGTTACCGGTCGGGGAGTGCCCCGGGAAATGTCTCCTGCAGCTCGGCTGCAATCTGCGGCGGGGAACGTTGGCGACGGCATGGACCCGTTGCCGGGTGGGGAGCGTCCCCCGGGGCCGTGGGTGGGCGAGAGTGGACAGGGAGAAGGCACTGACCTCGGCGGCATTTCTCCTGCTGCGATCGGCGGGGAAGGCCATCTTGTTGGACCCTCTACCGCCGCCTCTGCGGCACGCTGCACCATGGGAGGAAGGTCAGGAGCGGGGCATGCCGGGACGGGCGCTAGTCCTCCCGCTGGTCCTCCCGGGAAGGGGGAGTGGGAGCACATTTATTGAAGTTTATTAGGTAAATTGTTTTTAAAAGGTAACAAAAGTGGGTTTATTCACACCACAAGGGAACACAGGATCCTACCCCTCCCCCTCCTCTCCTTCCCCTCTCCCCTCCCCCTCCCCCTCCCTCCCTCCACCCCTTCCCCTCCCTCCCCTCCCTCCTCCCCCTCCCCTCCCCCTCCCCCCATCCCCTCCCCCCCACTCCATCCCCCTCTACCCCCCCTTATCCTCCCTCCTCCCCCCTCCTTCCCCCTCCCTCCCAAGGAGATAGATTTAAACTTTAAAATGTGAATAACTTTTAAAATATAACACCGATTTCAATGAAACTTCTTCCATTAGCACCAAAGGGACGACGGTGAGTAAGGTGGGCCTAAAATTGTCACACTATCGTGTAACGTTTTGGCTGTAGTTCAGGAACAAACAAACAAACAAACAAGAGGACAGACAGACAGACAGACAGACAGACAGACAGACAGACAGACAGACAGACAGACAGACAGACAGACAGACAGACAGATAGACAGATAGACAGATAGACAGATAGACAGATAGACAGATAGACAGATAGACAGATAGACAGATAGACAGATAGACAGATAGATAGATAGATAGATAGATAGATAGATAGATAGATAGATAGATAGATAGATAGATAGATAGATAGATAGATAGATAGATAGATAGATAGATAGATAGATAGATAGATAGATAGATAGATAGATAGATAGATAGATAGATAGATAGATAGATAGATAGATAGATAGATAGATAGATAGATAGATAGATAGATAGATAGATAGATAGATAGATAGATAGATAGATAGATAGATAGATAGATAGATAGATAGATAGATAGATAGATAGATAGATAGATAGATAGATAGATAGATAGATAGATAGATAGATAGATAGATAGATAGATAGATAGATAGATAGATAGATAGATAGATAGATAGATAGATAGATAGATAGATAGATAATCACAAACTGCAGAGGTTCCAGCACAGAGCCCAGTGAAACTTCAGTGGTCAGAGACGTCCAGCCAGTATATATATTCCTTCCACTACAACCTTCCGTCTTCCATGAATAAACCAGTTCTGAATCCATACAACCAAGTCACTGTGAATCCCATGCATCTTAATCTTCTGGATCAGCCTACCATGAGGGACTATCTAAAGCCTCAATCATCGATGTTGTGTTCCATGTAATTAGCCCCCAATTTTCAACTATATGTTATATTCCTGAGAGGTTGCGTGGGAGTACCCAGAATTGTGTGGCAGTACCTAATTCAGTTGGTTTGGCAGACAGATTTTTAGCGTCACAGCATTGTCCTTCAGCTGATTGAAACTAGAATCAATTAAATCCATCTTTCATGTTTTCTATTCATTTCTCTGAATTGATTCTGTTATATCACGATCACTGGTGTCTCTCTTTTCAGTTATTACAAATAAAGACAAAAAACCCTCTCCTGTCTATTTAATGTTCTGTCTCACATTTGATTTCTCAATGGTATAACGATTAAGGCCTGGCGTATTGATCACTTCCAAACATAAGACAGCAGTTGTTTGCTCTTCAGAGACAAACACAGTAAAAGCTGTCATTATTTGGATTTAACTCACCTCAATAAGTTAGTGATTGGCCTTTAAGTCACTTTCCATTTTGGTTGTTTGCCGTCTAGAATGCATAAATTATTCTATAAGAAAATAACTGCAGATGCTGGTACTAATCGAAGGTATTTATTCACAAAATGCTGGAGTAACTCAGCAGGTCAGGCAGCATCTCGGGAGAGAAGGAATGGGTGACGTTTCGGGTCGAGACACTTCTTCAGACTGATGAAGGATCTCGACCCGAAACGTCACCCATTCCTTCTCTCCCGAGATGCTGCCTGACCTGCTGAGTTACTCCAGCATTTTGTGAATAAATACCTGCATAAATTATTCTTCAGGGTTAAGACCCATATGCTGCCATGAAGAAATTATGAGTTTTCGTAGTGTAGAAACAAAGACTTGCAGATGCTGGTTTATACCAAGGATAGACACAATGTGCTGGAGAACCTCAACAGGTCGGGCAGCATCTCTGGAGAAAAAGGATGGGTGACGTTTCAAGTCGGGACCCTTCTTCAAACTGAAGGTGTCACGACCCAAAACGTCATCCATCCTTTTTCGCTTGAGACGCTGTCTGACTCACTGAGTTTATTAGTTTAGATAATTAATTTGTCTCCACAATTCTGAAGAAGGGTCTCGACCCGAAACGTCGCCCATTCCTTCTCTCCTGAGATGCTGCCTGACCTGCTGAGTTACTCCAGCATTTTGTGAAATAAATACCTTCGATTTGTACCAGCATCTGCAGTTATTTTCTTACACGACCTGTCCCCACAATTCGATAATTTGTATCAAATTAAAAGAAGTCATTCTGTAAACTTGTGCAAAATTATGTTTTTTTCATCCAGGAGGTATTTTGTTGTCAAACTGCCTGCAATTGAACTATGATAATCTCTTTCTAAATGACTACTGTTGTGGGTGCAATAAACACGGAAGAACGTGCTTATAATTAACAATTAACATTCAACACTGCAAAGTGTGAGGATTAACATTCTGGTAACAAAAATCAGCACATTGCCAGTTGTACTTGGAAAATAGACATTTAAGTGGGTTAGAAAACTAAAGGGATCTCAGATGTGCAAATCTATATATCACAATGTTGGTTAATGAGGGCAAAAGAATGATAAAATCAAATACTAGGATTTATTTCTAGATGGACTCAACTGGAAAGTAGAAATATTATGCTAAGGCTGTGTGAAATCCGGACCAGATTATATTTGGAATATTGTGTATAATTCCGCTTACCAATCATCGCAAGGACAAATAGAGCAAGTTATACGTCTCAGATGAGTTAGTGAGGGGAAGGGAAGGGAGTGCTGTTCAGCGGCATGGACTTTGAATACCCTGGTGGGATTATGATTGGTCTTGTACACCCTCACAGTGTAGATGTGCACTAGTTCCTCTCCAAAAGATGACACCTGGTAAAAATTCTGAAGATATATCCAAAATGCTGGAGCAACTCAGGCAGCATCTCTGGAGAGAAGGGGACGTTTCGGGTCAAGACCCTTCTTCAGACTGAGTCAGGGGAAAGGGAAACGAGAGGTATAGATAGATGGTGATACAGAGAGATGTAGAACAAATGAATGAAAGAAAGAAATGCAAAAAAGTAACGATGATAAGCCATTGTTAGCTGTTTGTTAGGTGAGAACGAGAAGCTGGTGTGACTTGCGTCGGGGACGAATGGAGGGAGTGGGAATGCAGGGGTTACTTGAAGTTAGAGAAATCAATTATTATACCACTGGGTATAATAAGCGGTCCAAGCGAAATATGAGATCCTGTTCCTTCAATTTGCGCACGTCCACATTATTAGGATAGAATAAGCAGGCTGAGTCTCCTTTCACTAGAAAACTAATCTGGTCAGCCAGATGGTGGTCTTTAAACTAATGAAATGCTTTGGTGGAGTGGATACAGAGCAGTTGCTTCCTCTTGAAGGGGAAGAGGCAAATTAAAGGCCAGAATTTTTGAAGGTGCCTGGTAATCAAGCAAGGAATTCGGAACATACTTCTTTACTCTGAGATGATAAAAATGTATTTGGTGGCGTTTGTGCACATCTACCCAGTGAACATGTACAAGAATACGGTCAGCTCACCACATTGTGGAGAGGTCCATTCCCCTGCTTATCTCCATCCCTGTGCTCCATCCACTCCCCTCACATCCCTTTCCAAACTCATCTCACAGGTACAACTCATTCCCTCCAACACCTCTTTATCTTGACAATAATACGGTAACCGATAGAATGCATAATACTCCAAGTATAATTCAATCAGACTTTGATACAGGTTTAAGATAAGATTTCTGCTTTCCCATGGTGTCCATCCAAAAATAATCTCCAGGCCTTAGTTTGTTATTCTTACGCCTATATTATTCTGCATTCAGGCAAACAATTGGACAAATAGATGTGTTTAAATGTTGGAGGCAAAACGGAATAGAAACTTACAATAATGGGAGAGGAGCAACCAGGGTTGAGAAGTCAGAACTGCCTGATGCCTTGTTGTATAATTAATGATTCAATAGACAATAGACAATAGGTGCAGGAGTAGGCCATTCAGCCCTTCGAGCCAGCACCGCCATTCAATGCGATCATGGCTGATCACTCTCAATCAGTACCCCGTTCCTGCCTTCTCCCCATACCCCCTCACTCCGCTATCCTTAAGAGCTCTATCCAGCTCTCTCTTGAAAGCATCCAACGAACTGGCCTCCACTGCCTTCTGAGGCAGAGAATTCCACACCTTCACCACTCTCTGACTGAAAAAGTTCTTCCTCACCTCCGTTCTAAATGGCCTACCCCTTATTCTTAAACTGTGGCCCCTTGTTCTGGACTCCCCCAACATTGGGAACATGTTTCCTGCCTCTAATGTGTCCAATCCCCTAATTATCTTATATGTTTCAATAAGATCCCCCCTCATCCTTCTAAATTCCAGTGTATACAAGCCCAATCGCTCCAGCCTTTCAACATACGACAGTCCCGCCATTCCGGGAATTAACTTAGTGAACCTACGCTGCACGCCCTCAATAGCAAGAATATCCTTCCTCGATTCATTGTACGCTATGCTATCGTTTTTGTTTAATAATATTTAATAAAATAGGGCCACTGTAAATATTATACGTCAAATAAAGTCAGTGGAATATGATATATTTCAGGATCCAGGTAATGCAAACAAATTAACTTTTTACCTTTTTGCATGGAAAATTGTCCTTGAATGCTTCACTCTTCCAAAAGGTGGACACTGCGATTTCCACCAGGGGGGGAAGAGGGGTGGTGGGAAGGAGGGTTTGTTGGGAGTTGGGCAATGAATCTTAAAAGGAGGGAAAAGACTAGGGCTCATGAGAGAGAGTTGAAGCGTTATAACTACCAACAGATTGTGTTGAAAATTATTCAGGAAAGATAAGTTAGAAACATAAAACATGTTTGTTGATACTAAAAGGACATTATATATTATCCAATTACCTATTTCACGCAGGATTTATGGAAATCAATGTTATGTGAAAATTAAGACTAGCTTTTATGAGCCACCCTGAACAGATACTATCTATGAACAATCATGTTTTGGAGGAGAAATTATTTAGCACGTTAATTCTTTCCTATTGCTTTGTGAAGTCACGAGAGCCCAATGGTTTATATAGCGGTTTTCAGAAATCAATGAAGACCATCATTGGGTGGCAGAGTGGCTCAGTGGTAGAGTTGTTGCCTCACAGTGCCAGAGGCCTAGGTTCGATCCTGACCATGGGTGCTGTCTGTGCGGAGTTTGTACGTTCTCCCTGTGACCACATAGGTTTTTTCCAGGTGGTCTGGTTTCCTCACACACTCCAAAAGCATACAGATTGTAGGTTAATTGGCAACCTTAATGATGTACAGAGAAAGATTGGGCAACATGTCTCCCCAGGCTCACTGCCATGACCAACCCACGAGGTGGAATGGCGACTAGCCAAAGAATGGTGCTGTCTGTGCGGAGTTTGTACTTTCTCCCTGTGACTGCATTGGTTTTCTCTGGGTGCTCCAGTTTCCTCCCCCATCCAAATACATGCAGGTTTGTAGGTTAATTGGCTACTGAAAAATGCCCCGTGTATAGGATGCAAAAAGGAGATAACATATAACAAGTATATGGGTGATCAATGATCAGTGTGGACTTGAAGATAGACACAAATGCTGGAGTAACTCAGCAGGACAGGCAGCATCTCTGGAGAGAAAGAATGGATGATGTTTCAGGTCGAGACCCTTCTTGTCCCAACCTGAAACGTCACCCATTCCTTCTCTCCAAACATGCTGCCTGTCCCACTGAGTTACTCCAGCATTTTATCTATCTTCGGTTTAAACCAGCATCTGTAGTTCTTTCTCACACATTAGTGTGGACTCAATGGGCCGAAGAGCCTGTTTCAACTCTGTATCTCTAAACTAAACTAAATTAAACTACTTGAAGCTGCACTAATTAAGCTTACATTAATGATCTGGATGATGGTGTGGCAAATTGGATTAGTAAATATGCAGATGATACTAAGATAGGTGGAGTAGTTGATAGTGAGGTAGATTTTCAAAGTCTACAGAGAGACTTGGGCCTTTTGGAAGGGTGGGCTGAAAGATGGCAGATGGAGTTTAATGCTGATAAGTGTGAGGTGCTGCATTTTGGTAGGACAAATCAAAATAGGACGTACAGGGTAAATGGTAGGGAATTGAGGAATGCAGTGGAACAGAGGGATCTGGGAATAACTGTGCATTGTTCCCTGAAGGTGGAATCTCATGTGGATAGGGTGGTGAAGAAGGCGTTTGGTATGCTTGCCTTTATAATTCAGAGCATCGAATATAGAAGTTGGGATGTAATTGTTGAAATTGTACAGGGCATTGGTGAGGCCGAATCTGGAGTATGGTGTGCAGTTCTGGTCGCCAAATTATAGGAAGGATGTCGACAAAATGGAGAGGGTACAGAGGAGATTTACTAGAATGTTGCCTGGGTTTCAGCACTTAGGCTACAGAGAGAGGTTGAACAGGTTGGGTCTTTATTCTTTGGAGCGTAGAAGGTTGAGGGGGGACTTGATAGAGGTTTTTAAAATGATGAGAGGGACGGACAGAGTTGACGTGGGTAGGCTTTTCCCTTTGAGAGTGGGGAAGATTCCAACAAGGGGACATAGCTTCAGAATTGAGGGACAAAGGTTTAGGGGTAACATGAGGGGGAACTTCTTTACTCAGAGGGTTGTGGCTGTATGGAATGGGCTTCCGGTGGAAGTGGTGGAGGCTGGCTCGATTTTATTATTTAGGAGTAAATTGGATAGGTATATGGATAGGAGGGGATTGGAGGGTTATGGTCTGAGTGCAGGTAGATGAGACTAGGTCAGGGAGAATGGTCGGCGTGGACTGGTAGGGCCGGACAGGCCTGTTTCCATGCTGTAGTTGTTATATGTGTTATATATATGTTATATATGTTATCATTGTATACATTATCTACTCCCTTAACTCCTTGTCTCTATGAATTCAACATACGCTCTCTGAAACCCAAGGCTTCAACTTTCATTGGAATCCGCTGAGTGTCATCAATAGCTATCAAAGCTATTGTCAATTCAGGGTTACTCCATGTGCCTGACAAGATTGCTCTCTGCGTATAGTTTCACACTTGCTTAATTCCATAAACGAGCCAGGGAGAGCTGTCCCTTTCAAAAGATTAACCTGTTTTCTAAAGAACAATTCAACAAGTATATTTATGAGTCGTTGAACTTCCACTTCTAAATACTTGCACTCTCACTTTGACCCCATGATCTCCCTTTGTGACAACAGAACTCCCAATGCCCTCAGCATAATGGTTCTGTGGCCATCCGTCAAACAGTTAAGGCTAGTAACCAGGTAACTAGTCACTATTAACCTAGTAACCAGGCCTTCAGCTGAAGCATCCTGAGACAACATCTCCAGCAAAGGCTTGTTCCAATGTTTTTAAATAGCATTGATCAATGGATACATATTCAAAATGCTAAACATTATTTCAATAATAAAAAACATAAATCATTTAGTAAGTATTACATAACAGCCACAACATGTAATTGTTAATTATTAAAAATGTAAATATATAGTGACTGTATTTTGTTCATATCTCTGTTTAGTTATATGTATTTTTATTAATTAACAATCAAATATTATGGCTGTAAAGAAATGTAATACTTATGGCCGGCACGGTGGCCCAGCGGTCGAGTTGCTGCCTTACAGCGCTTACAGTACGGAGACTTGGGTTCGATCCCGACTGCAGGTGTTGTCTGTACGGACTTTGTACCTTCTCCCCGTGACCATGTGGGTTTTCTCCGAGATCTTTGGTTTACTCCTACACTCCAAAGGTTTGTAGGTAAATTGACTTAGTATAAATGTAAATTGTCCCTAGCGTGTGTCGGATAGTGTAAATGTGTGGGGATCGCTGGTCGGTGTGGACTCGGTGGGCCGAAGGGCCTGGTTTTACACTGTATCTCTTAAAACAAACAAAAAAACGGATTAAATGGTATATGTTTTTAATTATATTATTAATAAAATGAATAAACTCCATAACTAAAACTACCATTCATGAAGGCCAATGACCCCATTCAAAAGCATTGGTTTGTATTAGATGAACACATTATGGTTAGCAGTAAAGCTGTGGAGCTCGGCACAGATCTACCTGGTCCTTCAGCGCAGTAAGTTAAATGATTCAACGTCCAGGGTTAGGGTGAATAATCAAATTTATCTGCATCTCTATTGCAGAGGTCTGGAGCCACTGACATGGAAACTGCAGCCAGCTATCAATTCTTTACAGATTAACACAATCTGGTCTACTATCTGCCCCAGTTCATTTAAAAACAGTTTAATTCTGAACGGGTTTGTGAGTTTCCAAATTGTCCTTTTTATCACAAGTGAGATTTCTTGAGATATTCACCAGGCAGTGATACTGTATGCCTTGCGATCAACAAGTCCACACCTCTAACCATATAAAAAAAATCTTTTTGAAGAAATGTACTCATTTATTTTCTGTTATAGTTTGCTGTTGCAGCGTATGGATCTTGTTACTTGTTCCGAACTGTAACATGCCACTGGAAAAGTAGTGAGATAATTATAGTTAGATTTATCCCCGAGGTCTCATTCCAGCCATAAAATTAAACATAATATTATGCCTCAGTCACCGTGGCATTAAAACTACTGGAAGGCATCAACAATGGCAAATGAATCCGTGGCACGTTAGTCAAAAAGTCTGCCAAACGTCACTGCTATTTATTAGAATCCGCAAGACAAACCACAATGTAAAGCAAAATGTGCAGAATGTAGAATGGGTAAATCGATCTGAAGAAAGGTCTCGACCCGAAACGTCCCCCATGCCTTCTCTCCAGAGATGCTGCCTGCCCCGCTGAGTTACTCCAGCATTTTGTGTCTAAACCGATCTCATCTTATGCATTATTCACTCCACTTAACAGAGGGTTAAAATCATGCAATTACTTTTCTTTCTTTCTTTCAGGGTTTTCCTCAACGTAGATTTACAGGAGTGGATTCTGACAAGGCAGACCATGTGAGTAAAGGATCAGGAAACTTGGGGAGAAGGAGCAGATGTGCCAAACTGACAGCCCCATGGAGAGTCATTTTCAACTCACTGACCTCCACACCTCAGACTAAATGCTAGTAAACCCCATAGGAGAAAGTGACAGCTTATTTCATTCAGCTAGAACACTCTTTCAGTGCTGAGCTGGCTTCACTCACCGCTGACTTAAATTCATTGTTTGCCCAAAGTCACCCTGATCTAAAATGGAGAAGACTAGCATGGAGGTTGGACATTGTGCGGTTATATACCCTCATGTGGTTCAGCGAGAATAAACTCCATTTCCCACAGAGCCAAAGTTATCTTTGACAGCTCAAAACTACGCCAATAACTCAGTTGCCTATTAATCAAACCTGTCAAGGACTTTGGATGCTTGAGAAGTCCACTGCCATTCGGTCGGTATCAGCCAAAAATTTCAAAATAGTAAAACTCAAGGAACCAATTTTTTTTTTAACTTTAAAAAAGAATAATGTTTTAATCTTTTTAAACCATTTAAAACATTTAATTAAATTCAATTCAATCAGGAGCACCACAAATGATCTTACTTTTACTTAGATAATATGCATAGGTTCAACAGAATGATTTCCCTGTGTGATTTCTGGACAAATGCAGTAAGTCCACATTGCCAAGCTGAATTCCATACAGAGTCTAATGTCAGAGCTCAGCTAGAGGAAGCCCCTAGTGAAGAATGGCGACCAAGTTTGGGACTTCAAAGTCCAATTGGAAATCTCTGAAATAGGTGGCAATTTCCCAATGGGTTCTGGTCTGATATGTTAAATATGTTAATAACTAATTGAACACATAAAAATAGAAAATGAAATAAAAATAGAAAATGATGAAAACACTTATCGGGTCAGACAGCTTCTATGGAAAGAGAAATAGTTCATGTCAATGACCCTTCATCAGAACTTGGAAATTGAAGAGACAAACTTGTTACCTGACCTGCCAAAATCTTTCCAATGTTTTTTTCTGTTTCCTGGCATTTGCAATTTCTTTGATTATCAATTTGAGAAATATGAGGTTATAAAAATTGAATACAGGGTCCACGGGTTTTTCATGTTTCCTGGAACATTCCAAGGCAGTGTTAATACAACATATTCCACTCCAGAGGAGAATATTTCATGCACTCTCCAGTCTGGAGCCATCATTGTCCTTTGGTACTCAGATGGGAAATAAGATTCGTAGTAATGGCACCAGTGGCTCCAAACTCAGGAGTTCCATTTTGTTCCTCAGATGGAGGTTTGTTCCTCAGAGTTGGGGCTCCCAGAATGGTAAACCCAATAGGCATGACGTTCAGGCTGAAGGTAATTTAAATTATTGGAATATCTGTGTCTTGGAAGATAGCAAGTATTTACAACCCACTGAAAAAGGTATTTCTGTCAAGCATGTTTGGTTGCAAATTCTGAAGAAAAGTTCAGGACCCAAAATGTCACCTATCCAGGTTCTCAAGAGATGCTGCCTGACCCATTGAGTTACTTCAGCACTTTGTATCCTTGTGTATACCAGCATCTACAGTTCCTTGTTTTTACATTTTGTAATGCTTTGTTAGCTCCTGCTGTTAGGTCATGTCCTCAGCTACTCGGCGATTCTGGGACACTGCCAGAGACACTTGCAGAATCAATAATCTACAGCAAATGGATAGGCCATTCCGCCCAACATTATTATGCTGGCTGAGAAAGAGCTGTTCAGTTCAATCTCGCTTTCCTTAGCCCTGTAGTTTATGGCACATCGAATGCTCATCGATGCATGCTTTAAATGTTATGACGGTTTCCACCTCAAGGCTAAGGGTCTGTCTGAATTTCTGTCTTCAGTCTCACCTCAGTCTGAAGAAGGGTCTCGACCCGAAACATCACCCATTCTTTCTCTCCTGAGATGCTGCCTGACCTGCTGAGTTACTCCAGCATTTTGTGAATGAATATCTTCAAGGCTAAGGGAAATAGTTACTGGCGTTGAAGTCCTGGTCAACCATCATTGATGGGATGGGCTCAAAGGACAGAATAACCTATTAGTACTCCTCGATCCAAATTGTTTTTCTCCCGAGATTCTGGGAAATTAATCATATTGGCACCCACTCCGACCCTCCCCTCTCCAGAAAAGTCTGAACAACTTTAAAATTCTGTTAACTAATGACAATGATAATTTTTCTTAAAGCAGGCTTGAACACCAATCAATAGTAGTAAACACTAAACAATTATCCACACAATGGACTAATGATCTGGGGCATGAGCTCAAATTCCACTTCTGAAGCTTGTACACTTCAATGCCGTTAATTAAATACATCTGGAGTAAAATGCTGGCATTGGTGAGGATGAGCACAGAACTGTCATATGTTGAAAGACTGGAGCGACTAGGTTTGTATACACTGGAATTTAGAAGGATGAGAGGGGATCTTATCGAAACGTATAAGATTATTAAGGGGTTGGACATGTTAGAGGCAGGAAACATGTTCCCAATGTTGGGGGAGTCCAGAACAAGGGGCCACAGTTTAAGAATAAGGGGTAGGCCATTTAGAACTGAGATGAGGAAAAACTTTTTCAGTCAGAGAATTGTGAATCTGTGGAATTCTCTACCTCAGAAGGCAGTGGAGGCCAATTCTCGGAATGCATTCAAGAGAGAGCTAGGTAGAGCTCTTAATGATCGCGGAGTCAGGGGGTATGGGGAGAAGGCAGGAACGGGGTACTGATTGAGAATGATCAGCCATGATCACATTAAATGGCGGTGCTGGCTCGAAGGGCCGAATGGCCTCCTCCTGCACCTATTGTCTATTGTCTATTGTCTATTGATGGGATGGGCTCAAAGAACAGAATAACCTATTAGTAATCCTCGATCCAAATTGTTTTTCTCCCGAGATTCTGGGAAATTAATCATATTGGCAACCACCCCGACCCTCCCCTCTCCAGGAAAGTCTGAACAACTTAAAAGTTCTGTTAACTAATGACAATGATAATTTTTTTTAACGCAGGCTTGAACACCAATCAATAGTAGTAAACACTAAACAATTATCCACACAATGGACTAATGATCTGGGGACACGAGCTCAAATTCCACTTCTGATGCTTGTACACTTCAATGCCGTTAATTAAATACATCTGGAGTAAAATGCTGGCATCGGTGAGGATGAGCACAGAACTGCAGGAGTTTTGTTAACAATGCCATCTGGTTCACTATTGTCCCTTCAGGAAGGGAATTGGCCATCCTTGTCGGGTCTGTTCGAACAGCGACTCCAATTCCACGGTGACTGACTCGTGTTAAAATAACTAAGAAAGCCATTGCATTCCAAAGCCATAGGGAACGGGCAGGAAATCTTGCCGCAACGGCACTGCCCACATCACCGAAACAAATCATCTACAAATCTAAATACTCAGAACCCTCTTTCAACATTTAACGCTGGGCAGACAGCTGCTTCTGATTTGAGCTTTAATGAAAAATTAAACCACAATGTTTTACACTGATCACAGCCATTGATTGCTGTGGAGAAGTCGGTAATAGTCCTTGTTATCAAAGCGCCTCATGCTGCTCATTGCTGGCAAAAGTAAGGTAGGAATTTGAGAATTCGGCACGTGTTTCTTTGACAGAGAACAGAGGAGTCAGATAAATGTCTAATCTGTTTAAATTACTGGCTTTGAATGAAGAGACTTTCAAAGTTCAAAGGTCTGTTTATTGTCACGTGTGCCAATGAAGGTGGAGGTGCACCCGGCTCACGATGCTTCGGCTTGCAGTATTTTGACTTTGCGATGGTGCAAACGGCAGCGGCCCGTAGCGACCGCTGCTCGCTTCCGGCCACGTGATCAGGCGCATTTAATGCATTTTGACTTACAATATTTTCGGTTTGCGATGGGTTTCTCGGAACGGAAGCCCATCGTAAGCTGACAAGCACCTGTACAGTGATATGCGAATTACCATACAGCCAAATTAACAACAAAGCAACAAGACACACAACTACATAACAGTTAACATACACATCAACCACAGCAGATTCCCCACATTCCTCAATGTGATGGAAGGCAATAAAGTCTAAACATCTTCCTTTTTATTCTCCTGTGGTCGGGGCAGTTGAACCATCCGCAGTTGGGGCGATCAAACCTCCTGCAGGTGGCGATCGAAGCCCCCGCATCGGGGCGGTCGGAGCTCCTGCTGCTTGGAGCTCCCTTAGTCGGTCTCTCACCAGAAACCGCGAGCACCACGATGTTAAAGTCCGAAGGCTCCCGCGGTTTGAGCTCCGACTCGATCCTCGACAGGGATCACCAGCTCTGCAATGTTAAGTCCGCAGGCTCCGCGGTTGGAGCTCCCGAAGTCGATCCCCAATAAGAGGCCGCCAACTCCACGATGTTAGGCCGCAGTGCGGACGGAGATACGATATGGAAAACAGTCGCATCTCCGTCGAGGTAAGAGATTTTTTTAATGTTTCCCCCAACCCCCCCCCCCCACCACTCCCCACATAAAACAAGCTAAAGAACACTAAAACATACATTTAACACATACTATAAAACAACAAAGAAGGAAGAGACGAGACAGACAGTTGGCGAGGCAGCCATTGCAGACGCCACCCAGTAGTTTCACTAAATATTTCTCTCAACTTGGGAATACAATCCATAGAATATCTGTTCTGCTTTATGAGAAATCTATTGAAGAAATTGTTAGTAGTTATTGCTTACCAAATTATGAGTGCCTTGTAATATTTTCCTTCCATTACGCTCTGAGCTATTGGAAACTTTATTTATTTATATTTTTATTGGATCATAAATTCCTAAATTCATTCTCTCTCTCTCTCTCTCTCTTTCTCTCCCAACTTGAAATGTCACCTACCCATGTTCTCTAGAGATGCCGCCTGACCCATTGAGTTACTCCAGCACTTAGTGTCTTATTTTTGGCTTTTTGTTGTTGTTTATCACTCATTCTCACATCAGACCCTGGCATCCGGTATATAGTGTTGCGATGTGTCCAGATGTGACCGTTTGAACCAACCTCGAATGTTCCTACGATACAGGTGACAGAGGTGGAGGCAAGTTATAATGTCAATGACCTTTGATTCTTGAGATTCTCTTTTCCATTTTCGATCCTCCTTTCCAGCATTGGCATGTGAAAAAGCACCGCTTTTTATGCAGGTACACCAAAAAAGACAATCCAAGGCTTATTGTAGAGACAAAGAACTACAGATGCTGGTTTAAACCAAAGATGTCGTGTGTGCCAATGTTGAAACACTTCAAGGATGTTCTCAGGGAGTCTTTGAAATTCCTCTTCCATCCACTGTGTGATGGTTTACCCTCAGTCCATTCTTCATAAACTAGCTTTGGTATTCTGTCATCAGGTATTCTTCTACAATATCCTGCTCATTTGATCTGTGAACCTTTCCATAATGTGCATTTGGAGTATTGTGAGTGATTTTGGGTCCCATATCTGAGGAAGGATGTGCTGGCGCTGGAGTGGGTCCAGAGGAGGTTGACGAGAATGATCCCAGGAATGAGTGGGCTAACGTACGATGAGGGTTTGAAGGCACTTGCTGGAGTTTAGAATGATGAGGGGGGACCTCATTGAAACTTACCATATAGTGAAATGCCTGGATAGAGTGGGTGTTTCCACCAATGGGAGAGTCCAGGAGCAGAGGCCATAGCCTCAGAATAAAAGGACATTCCTGAGGAAGATGAGGAGGAATTTATTTTATCAGAGAGTGGTGAATCTTTGGAATTCATTGCCACACGTGACTGTGGAGGCCAAGACATTGGGTATATTTAAAGCAGAGATTGACAGGTTCTTGATTAGTACGGGTGTCAGGGATTATGGGGAGAAGGCAGGAGAATGGGGTTGGTTATCCAACACCAAAGAGCACATTCCTCTGCCTTGAGTATAAATATTACTCACAGCTGCTCAGTTCTGTATTCCCACTCCCTCTCAATCCATTGTTAATCAGGCGTAATATTTCAGGAGAGGATGTGGTGAAGTGGGACACTGGTGATAATGAGGTGCTGGTACATAAGTTGCCACAGCGAGCCTTTACCTTCCGACAAGGGATGGACTGGGAACGCTAACTTTGTCCTCCAGAGATATTCTCTTTCCACCGTTGCAGCTTGAGCTGCAGAATTTCCAACATTTTCTATTTTCATTTCTAAATCCCAGCAATGCTCCAGACCCTCAATGGATGGACAGAATTATTACGAAGATAGACACAAAACGTTGGAGTAACTCAATGGGAGAGGCAGCATCTCTGGAGAGAAGGAATGGGTAATGTTTCGGGTGGAGACCCTTTTTCACAATTATTACCATCTTTTGTCTCAGTGGGAGTTGTTTCCAGAACTTGTTCTGAGCAAACACACAGCATTTCTAGTTCCTAGCAGATTTTGGGAGCAAACTGGGACTATTTGCCTCAACATCTTCCCACTTTGCTGACCAGGCATCAGACATTGGAAAGACTTAGGTGCTTCAAGCTCTCATATCTGTTCTACCATTGGATTAGATTACAGATGATTGCATTTTAACTATAATTGCATGTCTTTGTTCCTTATCCTTTAATTACTTTATCTGACACAATGGTTTTGTTCTTAATGTTAGGATTTCGGGAGTGTTTTCCTGGTTTCCATTGTCGATATTAGAGTGTCCGTTTTCTGATATTATGGCAAACTACCTCATTTAAGTCCTGCTTCAAGGGCAACACAGTGGCGATAGAGTTATTGTCTTACAACGGAAGAGACCCAGGTTTGATGCTATCGGTGCTGTCTGTACGGAGTTTGTATGTTCTCCCAGTGACTGCGCGGGTTTTCTTTGGGAGCTCCGGTTTTCTCCCACACTCCAAAGATGTGGGGGTTTGTCAGTCAATTGGCATTTCTAAATTTGTAGGAAGCCTGCAATACTGTAAAATTCTAGCGTGTAGGACAGAACTACTGTACGGGCTAGCACTGGTCGGCGCGGACTCAATGGGCCAAAGGTCCTGTTTCCATGATGTATCTCTAAAACTAAAAATAAGTTTTGGAATATCGCAATTATAATATGAAACACTTCTCTCTCTCACAATGTCTCCTAACCTTTGATTCTCCCTCAAGAAGAATCCCTCTCCTCACATCAACCGTGAGAAGACCCTGCTGATCGTATATGTGCCAATCGCCCTCTCTCTGCTCCATTCTCCAGCAGATACAAGCCTAACCTGTTCAACCTTCCTTGTCTGAAGAAGGGTTCCGAGCCGAAACGTCCCCTATCTAAAACATAGCACAAAAAGTAAGGAAATTTGTGTTTGGTAGATTATTTCTTTGTTGTAACAATGCTTCTTGGCAATAAATCTTATACCGTTGGAAAGCCTGTTTATTTCCCTTTTAAATGATGCCACATTTGTAAGGAACATGCATTTGTGGGATGAGCAGCAGAGCTGAGTATATGGGATGCGCCCATGAAAAATTTGCCAAATCTTCTCTGCCAATGCCAAACAGCTTATTCTGCTGTTGCTATTGACTCTTGTTTTGAGCTTCTGGTACCCCCAGGTGCTGACAAGAATGGGATGCCATCCCACAACAGTGTGTGACCAGGCTGGTGACCAGCATGAGGAGGAGGTGCCAGGCTGTTGTGGCTGTGTATGGTTCTTCCACACGCTACTGTGGCTCCTGTTTATTAAATGAATAAATTGTTAAATTGCCAATATGTCTTGTTTCTTCAGACCAATCATCCAATCCACCAAACAACACCGAACAAGAGTCAATGGCAGAATAAGCTGTTTGGCATTGGCAGAGAAGATTTGGCAAATTTTTCATGGGCGCATCCCATATACTCAGCTCTGCTGCTCATCCCACAAATGCATGTTCCTTACAAATGTGGCACCATTTAAAAGGGAAATAAACAAGCTTTCCAACGGTATAAGATTTATTGCCAAGAAGCATTGTTACAACAAAGAAATAATCTACCAAACACAAATTTCCTTACTTTTTGTGCTATGTTTATATCCTCCAGAGATGTTGTCTGACCTGTTGAGTTAGTCTAGCATTTTGTGTCTTTTTTTTAAACAACTTTCCTTGATACCTGCAATCGTAAAGGATTACTTACAAGACTCAGGGAATTCCCCACTTAAGCCCTTTATCAAGTGCTAACCATAATTATTAACAACCTTTTAAAGAGAATATATTACAAGACTTAAATATGACATGCTAGGTATGTAGATTCGTCCTTTAATAAATCTTGCCAGTCAGTGATTTATTACTGGATTCATCTGCTTTGCAGTGACAGGTACAAGATGAGTTTACCAAAGGAAGTATGTGAAATACTGAGCTCATCACTGCCAGATGGTAACAGGAGACCTGTGCTAATTACTATTTCTTTTGTCAACAGCCAGGATTTCCTGATACGACAGTGCAGAAGGCAAGGCACTCAGTCCCCAAGGCCTCTTATTTACCTTCTGCATCCTGAGGTGCGATATTCATTATCTCCCCTTTGCAAGGATTAAATCTTGAATAAAACCCACCAGGATTTCAATCTGAGGTCCTGTGAATCCCAGTCAAATTAATTACCTGGTGCCATATCCTTGGAGGGTGAGTATTTGGAGATAGTGGAATGATGATAAAAGTGTTGAAGGCATCATTAATCTCACTCGAATGAATCTCACTCATGGTGGAAGTTTACCTGTCTCATTTTCCGTTTCACCTCCTTCAGTGTGCCTTTCCATCCTTCTTGATAAAATCAGTAATCCTGACTAAAGGTATTATTTAAGTTAATGTGTTAATCCAATTCCAATGGATGGATTGCCAAGGGTACTTGCTTGAACGAGATCCCTTTTTCATTTCCCCTCACTTTACGTCTGGGCATTTATTCAGACATGTGAAAGGTCTGATTATGACAAAAACATAAATTGAAATTGTGATCGCATCTCTAACAACATTAGCTGTGCTCGGTGTTAAAGATTTAGTCCACAGCAAAGAATCAATTCTAGAATAAATTGCATGTGCCAAGGGGTAAAATGAATAGTAATTTTCACACATCAGAAGTTGATAAGGCCTATTTTTCTAATCATTCCCCAGGAGGCCAAAGACTCAGCTTTGTAATTTACCTGGAAATCCTGCCCACTAACAATCTAAATCAAGTAACAAGAATTTTTTTCCCAGTGAGATGGGTTCCTGTTTTTCTTGTCTCAAGCATCACTGCCTTGAGTCGACTGCATGCCACTTATCCTTGAAAGTAAGTGCACAACATACAAAAGCAGAACCATTCTTTCAATACCTCGGTAAACAATGGCTTTGTCTCACTGAGCTGATGGCCACTTCATTCCCTTTATAACTACAGTGTCTTTCCATTCTGATGGTCAAAGCACTTTCAAAAAAGAAGGTGAATTGATAAAGTAGAAATTCTTAGGTTTGATCTGGGCAAAGATCCGAATGATAAATTAATTTGTGTTGGAAGGTAAGAGCTTGCCTGCTATGACTCCTGAAAAAAACATAAGTAAAAGATTGAATAGGTTTTCAAATGGCTAGATTTGTCACAAGAACCTTGAAAATGGTGACAGTTTCGATAAATAGTTCATTTGCTGAATTAATTGATGTGCCAGAGTGGCCCCCAGTTAAAAGGTTTGGGAAAGGATTGCTTGATCACTGGGAAATTCATCTGCATTGGAAAGATGCATCACAGCTTGGTTTGGGAACAGCTCCATCCAAGACCGCAAGAAATTGCAGTGAATTCTGGAAGGAGCCCAGTCCATCACACAAACCAACCTCCCTTCTATTGACACCATTTATACCTCACGCTGCCTCGGCAAAGTCATCAGCAAAATCGAGGATGAGTCACACCTTGGCCACTCCCTCTGCTCCCCTCTCCCATCAGGCAAAAGGTACAGAAGTGTGAAAACGCACACCTCCAGATTGAGGGACAGTTTCTTCCCAGCTGTTATCAGGCAACTGAATCATCCTACCACAACCAGTGAGCAGTGCTGAACTACTATCTACCTCATTGGTGACCCTCGGACTGTCCTCGATCGGACTTTGCTGGCATTATCTTGCACTAAACGTTATTCCCTTATTGTGTATCTCTACACTGTAATTGACCCAATTGTTATCATGTATTGTCTTTCTGCTGACTGGATAGAATGCAACAAAAACCTTTCACTGTACCTCGGTATGCGTGACAATAAACTAAACTGAACTGAAGTGATAGGAAGCTACCTTGACTTTATGTACAAAGTGCTTAGCTCAATGAATAAGATGGACAATTTAAAGAAACATTCAAACATTCAGAATTTCATGTGAAATCTCCAGCTAATTTGCAAATGTGAAGCTTCTGGACTGAAATTGATTCTCGATTTTTCCATTGCCTAATGGTTAGAATTGACTCTTATCTCTGAAACTTGTAGTTTTGGCCACCATCTAAATGTCATTGATACTGGCACAAAAAGAAGAAACAGTGGGTGGAAGAGATTTTGATGACGGTCAGGGACATTTTAATATACAGCTATGAAACAGAGAAGGAAAAGTTATTTTGGCAAAGAAAATTGAGAGCAATGGATGAGTCAACAGTTTGTCTTTGTTTGGATCTGCCTGAATCACAGCTGAAGTTGCTGAAGGAACTTTTGCATTCAGGTGACCAAAGAGTCCGAGAAAGAATCTTTTAAGTACATTGGATAAATTTAATAGTTGCAACACCGGCCTCTTATTATCTGGGGCTAATATTTATTCAGCAAGACTAAACTGCGAGGAGGAGGAGGGAATTGAGAATTTTTTCCAAAAATCGAAAGCTCATTGCACAACAGGAGCCCATTCTACTTATGTTGGATGAGAAAAATCAATCGCCCACTCGTTCAAGCTGATTTCCACACGAAAACCACTATTTGCATGACTGTTTCTTCCTCGACACGATTCACATCCTCTTTTCTTCAATCAATGCCAGTAAGCGATCTCTCCATTGTTGGTGCTTGTAGAACTCAAGAATGCATATATAATCCTGGCCTTTTTTCTGATATAAAACTAGTCAAGTCTAGTCATGGTAGGTCAGATCCGCTATCAGCAACTAGAGAGCGGTCCTGACCTCCCATCTTCCTCACTGGAGACCCTCGGACCATCCTTAATCAGACTTTACTGAAGCTTATTGTGCACTAAGCGTTCATCCTGTATCTGCACACTGGACAGCTTGATTGTAATCATGTATAGGCTTTCTGCTTACTGCACTGTATGCACCAAAAAAACTTTTCACTGTATCTTGGCACACATGACAATAAACTAACTAAACGTCACAATTTTGGGTTGCCAACACTAATTGCAAAACCTTAGAATTTATCTCCACAAACATCAGTGGGTGGTTGGTGGATTGTTATTTTAGACCTGATGATGATGGTTAATTGTTAACCAAAAAGAGAGGATGCAATGATCATTCTGTAGAATTGCTTCATAGATTTTCTATGAAGTCATTGAATCAAGGAACAACTTTGAAGGAATAAATGGCCATACCCCTGATGATTTTCCACATCTGCTGTGACTCTCTGGCTTCCATGAGCTACTGATAAAATATCTGATTATGATCAAAGGCATAGATTAAAATATAGTCCTTCATTTGTGCTTAGACGGCAGCTGGCAATTCATTATTGCCTATCTACGATTAGGCTGGTGAAGACAAAGTACCTTGCCAAAATATCAACAAAAGGAATAATGTGCCGAAGATAGACACAAAAAGCTCGAGTAACTCAGCGGGATAGGTAGCATCTCTGGAGAGAAGGAATGCGTGACATTTGAAGAAGGTTCTCGACCCGAAACATCGCCCATTCCATCTCTCCAGAGGTGCTGCCTGTCCGATGAGTTACTCCAGTTTTTTGTGTCTATTTTCGGTTTATACCAGCATCTGCAGTTCCTTCCGACACAAGGTATACTCTACGATTTGTGTACATGGATGGATGATAGGAGTAGGCCATTTGGCCCTTCGAGCCAGCACCACCATTCAATGTGATCATGGCTGAACATTCTCAATCAGTACCCCGTTCCTATCTTCTCCCCATACCCCCTGACTCCGCTATCCTTCAGAGCTCTATCTAGTTCTCTCTTGAATGCATTCAGAGACTTGGCCTCCACTGCCTTCTGAGGCAGTGAATTCCACAGATTTACAACTCTCTGACTGAAAAAGTTTTTCCTCATCTCCGTTCTAAATGGCCTTTCCCCTTATTCTTAAACTGTGGCCCCTGGTTCTGGACTCCCCCAACATGTTTCCTGCCTCTAGCATGTCCAACCCCTTAATAATCTATACAAAATATCCTGGACCAAAAACCTTCTTGACCACCCAATCTACCCATGATATCACTTTCAGGGAACAATATACCTTTACTCCTAGATCTCTCTGCCCTACTAAACTCGCTGAATCTTACCATTCACAATGTAGGCCCTGCCCTGGCTTGACTTCCCAAAATTCAACACTTCACACTTATCTGAATTAAACTCCTTTAACCATTCCTCAGTCCTGGCTAATTTTGCCACTGAGAACTGATTTAAGAGCTCCTGCCACGACATATACAACATAAGAGCCCGAGGAACCATTGAGGAACAGCAGGATGTTTGATTACTATGTCCAAGTATCCCTAAAGGTAGAAGGGCAAGAAGATAAATTAGCGAAGAAAGTGTATGGAATACCAGCCCTCATTAGCCAGAGCAAAGAATATAAGTGAAAGGAAGTTATGGTTGCACTGGGGATGAGATTCACCACGATGCTGTGTAGGATGAAACATTTCAATTATGTGGTGATACTGCAGAATACAGGTTTACTTCCCATGGAGCAGGGCAGGCTGATTGGAGACCCGATGGAGGTACACAATATTATGGAGAGCCTGGACAGGCAAGACCGCCAGAACCTTTCCTCCATCGCAAGTGTCAAAAACTAGAGGGCATAGGTTTGGGGTAAAGGAGAAGAGATGTACAAGGGGTAGGTGGTTGGACTCTGGAACACACTGCTGAGAAGGTGGTGGGTGCATGTACTCTCACAGCATTGAGAAATACCTAAATGAGTGTTTTATTGTTAGGGCACAGATAGCTGTAGATAGAAGTAATGTAAATGGGGAATTGAGAGTCACCATGGACTTGGTGGGCTGAAGGGCCTGCTTTGTGAAGTATGATTCTACGACTCTATGATTCTAAGATAACATCCAGGGAAGTTTGAGTTTCTCATGTCATTATATTGTAATGAAGATCGAAGATTCAGTTATTTTATGACTTCTTTCACACCTCTGCCCCGCAACTCTGGAACAAAGTGGGCAAATCCACCACTGAGTGGTATTTTAATTAAAGCTGTACAATTTTCAGACTGATGGCGGAAGAGTTCACATTGTTTGTCAGCAAATGCTTCCTCTGCACTTATGCATATGCGCCACATTGTGTTGTGTTGAGTAAGCATCTGTGAGATGTGTTCCATTAACATCAGTGCACACAGGTACAGCAGTGTTGGTATAAAACCGTACCTGCAATTAGCCAGAAATATCTAACTGACAACACAGAATTAGCAAAATAGCAGCAAATCTCCGCCAATATTGAGACCGCATGTGCAGATAATTTGAGATGATTGTTACTCAATGGGATGATTGACTACTCCTTGATCTTTTTAATTTACATCTGAATCTTTCATTTTGGTCTTTTGGAATGAATCTCCAAGGCTATAATTTTGGTGTCAGGAGGGAGCATTTTCATTAAGATTTAATGAGTCACTGAGTGAAGGTATCCTGCGTGTGTCAGTGGATGCAAGGGTTCAGGCTCACATCCACATGTAGTACGGTGAAGCAGCATCCAATACTGCTGCCTCAAAGCTCCAGAGATCAGGTTCAGTCCTGGCCTTGGAAGCTATCTGTTTGGAATCTTTGAATATTCCCCCTGTGACTGAATAGATTTCTCGAAACATGTCTGTTGTTTTTTCAAAATCCCAAATGTGCTGATCGGCAGGTTGGCCACTGAAAAATAACCCCTTAGTGCATCGATTACAAGGATTTAAGAGGAAAATGGGATGGTTGAGAAGGATCTCAGAACATGCACAAACTTAATCATCCAAATGATCTCCTACTCTCGGAAAAATATGAGAAAGATGAGAAACTTATAATTATAAGCGAAGAGATCTCAACGTCATAAATGTATGAAAACTAATTTTGAGAGTCAAGAATATCAAGATAGCATTCAACAACTCTACAGGTAGTCTCGGACTGAGAACGAAGAGTAGATGCAAAATCTCCAAGTCATGTTTAACCTCAGATGTGCAAATGTAATCTGCCTTAACCAAGGTTAAACAACAGATGTGAATGAAAATTGAAAAGATTAAATGATATTAAGCTAGGACAACATCACAGATAATTAAATACGTCTCAGTGATCTTTGAACAACAAACTGTTAATCCACAAAAACAAAATTTATGAAGAGAATCATTGAGAAAAAAACCAAAATAAATACTCAAGGAAGAAATATGAGTGAATATCAGAAATAAATGGTATAAGCTATTTCCTGTTAAAACCAAGTTTGCACTATTTAATTGTCCAAAGGGCAGTGGTGTTGAAGTGGTAGATTTGTTGCCTTAGGGATTGCAGGACCAAAGACCAGGTTTGATCCTGACTACGGGTGTTGTCTGTACGGAGCTTGTATGTTCGCCCCATGACCTCGTGGGCTTTCTCCGAGATCTTCATTTTCCTCCCACACTCCAAAGACGTACAGGTTTGTAGGTTAATGGCTTGGTATGAATAGAAAATTGTCCATAGTGTGTGTAGGATAGTTTTAGTGTGCAGGGATCGCTGGTCGACGTGGACTCTTTGGGCCGAAGAGCCTGTTTCCGCGCTGTATCTCTAAACTAAACTGAACTAAAAGGCGATGTCATCAGTATGAACAATAAATTAAGTTTTGGATTGGCATGAAGAGATAGAGAACCCAATGCCAAAACATTTCATTAACTTGAATGGAAATGAAACCTACATGCACATTCAACAATGATAAAGGAAAGAAAATACTGACAATTCACGAGGCAGCAAACATTCCTAGTCTCCAATGTGCTTCTAATACTTGGACTATCTAAATCAGGCACCTCAATGCACATGAGAGGTACCTCCAATGCTGCAACTACAGCATATTGTAAATCCACTGACAGAATAGGTGTTAACATCTCAGAATCGTGGCACTAATTTGATTTCAGACATATCCATTGCCAGGCCACATCATGCGAATGCATGATTCCAGACTGGGCTCTGTCAAAAAATAACAGTCAACAACTCAACTGAGGAAAATATTCACGATCGTTCTGAAAAACTTACTGAAAAAAAAATTGCAAGTTCTCCACTGATTTGTGGTACTCTCTAGCTCTTGCCCACAAAAGTCGACCAATAATCAATCATTCAGGATGCCACTGGGGGCCAGCCAGAGCCACCAGCAGGCCCGGCTCGCCCGCCACAGACTGGGATTTGCCCGCCGCCCACAGAAGACACGCCCGCCGCAGACAGATGCCAAGGACCCACCCGGAAGGCCCAGCTTGCCCGCCCTGGACTGAGGGCCAATGCCGTGGAGCAGGAACTCGCCCGGAAGGTCCTGTTTGCCCGCCCCGAGTGGAAGGTGTGGACAGAGTGCCAGTAGGCAAACCGGCAGCAAGAAGACCAATATCTGATATCAGCCTCCAACTGATTCTTCAGTAAACATCCTAGTGCTAGCCAGTCTGGATTTAAAGTAGCACATTTTCCAGTGGCATGTCATCACTGATTTAAATCTACAACACTGTTGACGTATCCGAGATAACCCAGCGTGCATTTGTTGTGCCAGTGCAACTCCACAATGGCTGCTCTGAGGTACACTACGAAGTACTCCTGGACTGATGACAGCATATGGTGATATGTCCTTCACAATAAGGGCAACCCTCAACCTCCAATACCCACAGCAGAGGAGCTGCAATTCTGCAATTCAAATAACACTGGTCTCCTGTGTTGACAGCTGGAAATGTCTGGCAGTGTGGACTCCTCGAGGATAAAAGAGGCATGGAATCTGCCAAAAAATGTGACATTCACCATCATTAAAGTTGTTCCATGGTTCATAATAATCTAGACATTCAATGAGTGGAACTTCTTTCAAGTGATAACGTGATACAGGTTTGCTGAGGAAGCCCTTCTCGAAACATAAGTGCAGTCAAGGGATGCGTGTATTATTGGGAAGATAGCAGTTCTGGCAAATTCCTGTAATCAAGATGCCACTTACTCCTATGTGAAATCACAAAATGTGTCTGGGCCTCTGCAAGTATAGATCACGCGTAATGATCACGCGCACTTGATTTCCTGATTATCTATGTTGAGATCAGTGGAATTGTGTATCGCGGAGCAATGGTCTGAATGGAACCATATCAGGCTCACCAACTGATCACAATCATATCCCTTTAGTCTAATTTTATAATACCCAAAACCTCACTAGGAAATAATCTCGAACATCAGTACTCTAGATAAGATTGATTTTGGAATTCATATTAGTGGAATAGAAAGCACCACACAGTCACAGAGTAATACAGCAGGAAACAGACCCTTTGGACCAACTTGCCCATGCCAGCCAAGATGTCTATCTGAGCTTGACCCATTTGCCTGCATTTGGTCCTAAACCTTTCCTATCCATTTATCTACCTGAATGACTTTAAAACATTTTTACATAGAGGGTGGTGTGAATATGAATTGAGCTGTCAGAAGAGGCTATAAGGGCGGGTACAATTAAATGTTCAATTTGTACCCACCTCCACAGCTTCCTCTGACCACTCAAACTATTTCCCACCACCCCGTGTTGAAAAGTTGCCCCTCATTTCCAATATAAATTTTTCCTTTCTCACCTTAAATCTATGCCATCTACTTTAACCTTCCCTACCATGGGGAAAAACTGTAACCATCCACCTTATCTATGTCCGTCGTGATTTTATATACTGTACCTCTAAGATCACCACTCAATCTGCCACACTCCAGTGCAATCAGCAGCAACCGATTCTGATTCTCCTTATTCATTCATTATTGATTCTGATTCTCCTTGGAATTATCTTTGATCAAACCCTCTCCTTCGACAAACACATCAAACACATCACCAAGACAGCCTTCTTCCACCTCAAAAACATCGCCCGTCTCCGTCCATCCCTCTCCTCCACAGCTGCAGAAACCCTCATCCACGCCTTCATCACCTCCCGTCTGGACTACTGCAACAGCCTCCTCTATGGCTCACCCTCAAAAATCATCAGTAAACTTCAATACATTCAAAACTCCGCTGCCCGTCTACTCACCCACTCCCCAATCCGTGACCATATCACCCCTGTCCTTTACAAACTCCACTGGCTCCCCATCCCCCAGAATCCAGTACAAAATCCTCCTCATGACCTACAAAGCCCTCCATAACCTGGCCCCATCCTACCTGACTGACCTCCTCCACAGATACACTCCCACCTCCACCCTCCGCTCTGCTGCTGCCAACCTCCTGTCCCCCCCCCCCCATCCGGACCAAACTCAGATCCTGGGGGGACAGGGCTTTCTCCATCGCTGCTCCCACCCTCTGGAACTCACTACCCCAAACCGTCAGAGACTCCTCCTCACTCACCACATTCAAAACATCACTGAAGTCTCACCTGTTCAGCACTGCCTTCAACCACTGACCGTCACCTCACCTTCTGTCTCCTTTTTCTGTTCGTTTACTTATTTATCTATTTATTTTCTTCTCTATGTTCTAGTAATCCCTGTAAAGCGTCTTTGAGTGTTTGAAAAGCGCTATATAAATGTAATGCATTATTATTATTATTATTATAATTGAAGCCTTCCAGTCTCAGCAATATCCTCATCAATCTTCTCTTCCTCCTTCCCTGCACAATGACATCTTTCCTGTAACCGGCCAGCCAGACCATACATGGTACTCCAAGTGTGGTCTCGCCAATGACATCCCAAAAGTCGTATTCAACGTCTTGATCGATGAAGGCAAACAAATCAACCTCCCTCTTCGTCACCCTGCCAACCTATGTCGCCATTTTCGTAGAACCATGTATCTGCACTCTCGGCTCTCTCTCTACTCACATACAGTATAGAATGCTTCTGTGTTTTTAATTTATTTTAAATGTTTTAATCTTTTAGTATTTTTATACTTCTGGAACCTGTTTGAAAGCAAGGACTATTTATTTGTTTTTTGTTTTAAGTAGCTTTGAATGCATTCAAATTGTGGAGCCATTAAATAGATAATGACGGTTTTGATGCACAGATATGGGCAGTCCACAGTTCCAGAGATCGGGATTAGTTCCTAATCTCCAATGACGTCTGCGTGCAGTTTGCATGTTCAAACTGTGACCATGTGAGTTGATGCCGGGAAATTTAGTTCTCCACCACATCCCAAAGACGAAAAGGTTGGTAGATTAATTGGCTTATGTTAATTACCACTAATTTATAAGTGAGTGGTAGAATCAGGGGAAGTTTAGGGGAATATAGGAAGGATTTTTAAATGGGATTAATATACTGTAAGTGCGTGATGATTGACACAGTATGACTTTCCATGAGGTGTATAGATTTAGTTTAGCTTAGAGTTTAGAGATACAGCGCGGAAACAGGCCCTTTGACCCACCGAGTCCGCACCGACCAGCGATCCCCCACATTTACACTTACACACACTGGGGACCCATTTTACACATACATCAAGCCAATTAACCTACAAATTTGCAAGTCTTTGGAGTGTGGGAGGAAACCGAACATCTCGGAGAAAACCCACACGGTCACGGGGAGAACGTACAAACTCCGTACTGACAGCGCCCGTGGTCGGGATCGAACCAGGGTCTCCGGCACTGCGAGTGCTATAAGGCAGCAACTCTATCGTTGCGCCACCGTGCCGCAATTTGCTGGTTGCCAAAGCTTTCTTCAACCATTTCATGAGTGAAGTTCGTCACAGCCCATATGAGACAATTAGGTTGTGTGAGGTTATATCAGAAAGCCGAGACCCACCATATAAGCAGAGGGCACTTTCCCACGTCAAGCTCAGACTTCTGGATAGAAATCGGTGAGCAAATTCAGAGTGTGAGTGGCGAGGTATTTTCAGTAGGTTTTGGACCACGATGTTAACATACAACACTGCAGCTGAAACAGCTAATATTGCCTGTTATAAGGGCATGTGTGAGCTGTAATCATTGCTAAACAGCTGAACAAATGGTACAAGAACATGATGAAAAGGATAACCTTTCCAAACCTAATAAAAATTGTCATTAGTTGGTTGATTCATGAAGTGGAAACATAAAGGTCACGATGTACTCCTCATTAAACAGATGCACTGGCAGAAAATTAACAAATCCTAAAGTAGAAAAATCACTTGGCCAAAGGCAATATCCTGATGATCTATAAGTATCTGAAGGTGGATATCAATTCTCTTCAGTCTTACACAAGAATCATTCTCTGAGCAATGCATTATAATTCCAATCAAAAATCAATGATAACAATAATTTATTCCTGGAAATGAGGAAGTCTAGCATTGAAAGCACTATGATGTGCAATATGAATTATAAGATCCATGCTATTATTCGTTGATAGATGATCACGTTACCCGTGTCAAAAACTCATCAAACCTTCAACGTTCTCAGTTCTTTATTTTGTAAGGGGCAAGGTGGCACAGTGGTAGAGCTACTGCCATACAGCGCCAGAGACCCAGGTTCGATCCTGACTACAGCTGCTGTCTGTACAGAGTTTGTATGTTCTCCCCGTGACTTGTGTGGGTTTTTCCCGAGATCTTTGGTTCCCTCCGACACTCCAAAGGCATACAGGTTTGTAGGTTAATCGGCCTGGTATAAATGTAAAATTGTCCCTGGTGTGCGTTGGGTAGTGTTAATGTGTGGGGATCGCCGGTCGGTGCAGACTCGGTGGGCCAAAGGGCTTGTTTCCGCACTGTATCTCTAAACTATACTGAAACTAAATTAAATATGCTTTAAGGATTATCAGAACTTTCCAGCTTCATCCTCTGCATGGTTCATATATTTTTCCTGAGATACGGTGCCCAGAACTGAATGCTGCACTCCAGTTGGGGTCTAATTAGAGATTTGTACACAGAAGAACAGCTTCTTCCTCTCTGCTTATTTGAGATGAAAACTAACATTTCAAGCCTTTTAATTAACCTTTGTGTCTGTGGCCTGGATTTTAATGATCGTTACACATGGTTACCACACAGTTTATAGCTTCCCATCATTTTCTAAATGTTATGGCATGATTGCTTGACTTTTGAATAAAATCCCTCTCTCAACTAGTGTAACAGAGGATTTAACATGTTAAAGTTTTAATACAATCAATGTATTTGGTTGACTATTTGGTAGAAAGGCATTTGGTACAAATGCACATGAGAACACTTCAAGGATTATACACCTGACTACTGATAATCAACTTAAAAAATGGATGGTTCTTCTGAGACATTTTTTGATAATTATTTGCACCAGAACACATGAGCTAACTAAAAATAACTGGCAGAGTTGTAAGGATGCAAGACAGAGGCCATAAGCCGAGAGAACCTGTAGGGGGTTTCTGTAATAGCCATTAACTCCAGCACTTTCTGTCTATCTTTAGCCATTAACCCTATCTTATTGCAACTGTTTTTTAAACTACACACAGAACAGTACCGACCAAGAAGAGGCCCACAATATAAGTGCAGAACATGATGCCAAGACCATCATTTATCTAGCTGCTCATAACCCATAACCCTCCATTCCATTTCAAATTTATTTTGGAATATAGAGAGATACTTCCTTTTAAATAGCTGAGAAATGTGATCTATTTTTGTAAAAAATGCAAAGGAAATTTGCCATGAGAATATTGCATGAGTGACCAGATGTATTCAAGCTGAAGGTATTTATTCACAAAATGCTGGAGTAACTCAGCAGGTCAGGCAGCATCTCAGGAGAGAAGGAATGGGTGACGTTTCGGGTCGAGACCCTTCTTCAGACTGATGTCAGGGGGGTGGGATAAAGGAAGGATATAGGTGGAGACAGGAAGATAGAGGGAGATCTGGGAAAGGGGGAGGGGAAGAGAGGGACAGAGGAACTATCTAAAGTTGGAGAAGTCGATGTTCATACCACTGGGCTGCAAGCTGTCCAGGCGAAATATGAGGTGCTGTTCCTCCAATTTCCGGTGGGCCTCACTATGGCACTGGAGGAGGCCCATGACAGAAAGGTCAGACTGGGAATGGGAGGGGGAGTTGAAGTGCTCGGCCACCGGGAGACCAGTTTGGCCAACGCGGACCGAGCGCAGGTGTTGAGCGAAGCGATCGCCGAGCCTGCGCTTGGTTTCGCCAATGTAAATAAGTTGACACCGTAAATAAGATGTATTCATGCTAATCATGCATTGATTTCACATTTGATGATGGAATAGGTCATGAAATGCATGCTTCCTCTGGTACTGGTAGATCTGATAGATCTGCAGCACGGTGGGAAACCTGCAACCTTACCTGTTCAGTCACAGGGCAAGGAGAAGCACATCGCTCAAGGATCAATGAATGATTGGAGATGAAGGTATCTTCATTGTGACATCAGTGTCTAGGATACAGCATCTGCCAGCCTTGGTGAATGACCAGCGTCATGGAAAATGAATCATTGGTTCTCTCTCACTGATCAGAGCTCTATGTGCAAATCTCATTTGAACTTCACACTGTGACCACTGGCCACCTGATCAGCCATACCATGCCGAGGTTAAGGCCCACTTACAGTGCAGGACTAGACTGGCAGTGCGCTATCCACCATAATGAAGTGCTGTAAGAGGATGGTTATGGTATCACTCCTGTCTCAGAAGTTCTCTGAATCGACTTCAGTTTATTGATCGCCACAACAGGACAACATAAGGTGAATGAATGAATGAATGAATGAATGAATGAATATAACTTTATTGTCATTCAAAACTATACAGACGAGTGCATATTTGAACAAAATTCCGTTGCAACTGGCTCACAATGTAACACCAAATAAGTGCTATCTCACCGGCTCTACACCGGACCATCTGGTTAACAGAACCACATAGGTCAGGCTGATGTCCATTGACTACGGCTCAGTGTTCAACATTATCATCCCTTCCAAAGCCAGCATCAATGTCCCTGATCTGGACCTCTGGACCTTCCTTTGCAATAGATTCTTGACTTCCTCATCAGTAAAAAATCAATCTGTGTGAGTTGGTAACAATATCTCCTCACTGGCGTTTAAAGAAATGTGCTGTATGCTTAGCCCCTGCTCTACTCTCTTTACACACATGGCTGTGTGGACGATCACAGCTCCAATGCCATCAATAAAGTTGGCGATGACACCACTGTGGTTGGCCAAAGCACAGGTGGCGATGAGCCAGCCTACAGGAGAGAGACAGAACTCCTAGTTCAGCGGTGCCACAACAACAATCTCGAGCTCAGTGTCAACAAGACCTAAGAACTGATTGTTGGCATCAGGAAGGGGAAGGGGACAGATTATGTGCCAGGTTTCGTCCGTGTTGGTGGTGGAGAGAGATAGCAGCTTCAAATTCCTGGATCTTACCATCTTGGATGACTGTTCTGGCCCTAATAATCATGAGGATGTACCAACACCTCTACTTTTTGAGAAGTTGAAAGAGATTTGGCATGTCTCTGAATAACAAACTTTGACAGATAGCAGATTGCACTGAAGAAAGTACCTTGACTGTTGCATGACAGCCCGGTACGGCAATTCCAACCCACAGGAACACAAGGGGCTGCAGAGAATGGTGGACTCAGACCACTCCATCCTGGGCACAGCCCTCCCCTCATTGAAAGCATCGACATGAGGTGCTGCCTCAATAAGGTGGCATCCATCATCAAGGAACCCAACCATTTGGGACATGCGGTGTTCTCACTGCAACCATCATGCAGAAGGTGCAGAAGTTGGCCGTCTCACACCACCAGGTTCAGGAATACTTACTTTTCTACAATTAGAATTGAGATGAGGAAAAACTTTTTCACTCAGAAAGTTGTGAAGCAGTGTAATTCTCTGCCTCAGATGGTCACGTGCGGCGGCGCCTAACGGCTGCAGCTCGCTGGCAGCCTGTTCGTCTTTTTTCCTTTTTTTTTGTTGTGTGTCGGTGTTGGGATGGTTTTTGTTTTTGTTTTTTGGCTGTGTATGTGTGGGGGGTGTGGGGGGGTGGGGTGGGGGTGGTGGGGAGGGGTGGGGGAAACCTTTCCTTTTTAGGTCTCTTCCTCACGACGCGGGGCGCGGCTCGGCCGCGGGCCCTACCATCACTCGCGGGGCCTTCCATCGCCCGGCGCGGCTCGGCCGCTGGACATTACATCGCTGGTGCGGCTTGGCCACGGGACCTAACATCGCCCGGCGCGGCCGCGGCACGGTTCAGCGCCAGGTGCGGCTCGGCCGCGGGGCCTTCCATCGCCCGGTGCGGCTCGGCCACGGGACTTTACATCGCTGGTGCGGCTCGGCCGCGGGACCTAACATCGCCCGGCGCAGCTCGGCCACGGGACGTAACATCGCCCGGGGCGGCTCGGCCGCGGGACTTAAAATCGCCCGGCTCGGCCGCGGGACTTAACATCGCCCGGCTCGGCCGCGGGACTTAACATCGCCCGGCTCGCCCGCGGGACTTAACATCGCCCGGCGTGGCTTGGCCGCGGACTTAACATCGCCCGGCGCGGCTCGGCCGAGGGGGCCTTCCATCGCCCGGTGCGGCTCGGCCGCGGGGCCTTCCATCGCCCGGTGCGGCTCGGCCACGGGACTTTACATCGCTGGTGCGGCTCGGCCGCGGGACCTAACATCGCCCGGCGCAGCTCGGCCACGGGACGTAACATCGCCCGGGGCGGCTCGGCCGCGGGACTTAAAATCGCCCGGCTCGGCCGCGGGACTTAACATCGCCCGGCTCGGCCGCGGGACTTAACATCGCCCGGCTCGCCCGCGAGACTTAACATCGCCCGGCGTGGCTTGGCCGCGGACTTAACATCGCCCGGCGCGGCTCGGCCGAGGGGGCCTTCCATCGCCCGGTGCGGCTCGGCCGCGGGGCCTTCAATCGCCCGGTACGGCTGCGGGACTTTTCAGCGCTCGGTGCGGCTCAGCCGTGGGGACTTCCATCCCCTTGCGGGGATTGTGCGGGTCGGTCGCCTCGGTAGGGGTCGTGCTGCCTGTCCGTGGGCATGGGGGTAGAGAGGGGAAGTTTTGTTGCCTTCCACCACAGTGAGGGGGTGTTTGGAGTCACTGTGATGGATGTTTGTGTTGGGGTCGTGTGTCTTGTGTTCTTTTTTTTTGTGTTCTGTGACTGCTGGAAATGTAATTTTGTTCGGTATCTCGGTACCGAATGACAATAAAAGAATACAATACAATACAATACAATCAGACTTGCTGTCATAACACAGGAGAAGAAGCACAAGGCACACAACAAGGGACTGGAATATTGCTTGCGTGAAACTTTGACAGAGCAGCCTGGCCAACCTGCTTATTCCGATTAATCCAAGTTTGTGTTTACTAGATGAGACATAGACTGTTGAAGGGACAATTACACTTCAACGGAATAATAAACCCTGATTGGTATAAAGCTCCTGCACTTGGAAAATAGATCATTATCTACCTTCAATGAGCAATGCCAGTATATTATAGGTAGCAAACATGAAACATCTTCAGGGTGTCATTTGAAATTCTGATTAGGTTTCAACCTATAACATATTCCGAGACAGATCCTATTTCTTGTGATTTATGGTATTTGAGTGATTTTAGCAGTCATAAGTGAATACAATATGGCAAGTCCCACTCCCACTGTGGAATTAACAAGTAACTACAATCATCTCTTGTTACATTCTGCTGGAAATGCCAGAGATTGCTATGTATTCTGACAGGGGGAGGGGGTATAGGTAGTGACACGAATGCAAAATAAACCTGGAAAGATTTTCAACAGTAAAACCCATTAATTCACAAGCCTGCCACAACAAATTGTTGGCTAAGACAACAGAGAAGGGGCCAAAATAAATGGAGAAACAAAAACTGTGGATGCCGACAATTCAAAACAAATGCAGAAAATATTAGAAGCAATTAACGGGCCAGGCAGTATCAGTGGGTACAGAAATAGAGTAAATATTTTGGGATGTCAAAACTAGGAAACTAGGAGAGCAATCATGTTTTCAGTCGTGCTGAGGGGGGAAAGAGTGGGGAAAACAGAGGGACCTTCACCAACAGAGTGTAGACTAGAATTGGCAGAGTCTCCAGTTAGACACAAAATTCTGGAGTTACTCAGCGGGTCAGGCAGCATCTCTGGAGAAAAGGAATAGGTGACGTTTTGGGTCGAGACCCTTCTTCAGACCGAGTCAGGGGAGAGGGAAACCAAAGGGAACAGATCAGACCTGAAACGTCACCTATTCCTTTTCTTCAGAGATGCTGCCTAACCCACTGAGTTACTCCAGCATTTGATGTTTATCTGCAGTGTAAACCAGCATCTGCAGTTCCTACCTACACAAAGTCTCCAGTTGTTACCTTGGTAGCTTTTGCACAAAATCAGGAGATTTCTTCTCTTTGTTTCTCTTCGCAATTTTCTGCTTCTGATGAAGCATCCTTGACCCCAAACACGGACTCCATTTTTGTCCTCCCTGATGCAACCTAACATGTTGAGTCCTTCAGGCACTTTCGGCTTTGTTTTGGAAAGAGGTTGTGCTGTCCACTCGGCTCATAGATAGCTATCCAGTAAATCCCACTTGGCTGCTCTTCCGCTGTCTCTCAGCGGAGTTATGAACAGGAGCATCCAAAGAAGAGTGAGAGGATTTTTTTGCCACAATAAATATATCTATTGCAGGAAAATAAACCCCAATAGGTGCACAATGTGATTACTGAGTTTCCTAATCCCAGCATATGATTGGATCCATAGTAGTACTGATCTCTATTTTCCTGTGATATTACAATCTAGAAAACCACTCTCCCATCAGTATAGAGGATGAAATGATATCCTTGAATGAATGACAGGGACATAAATGGGAATTCAATGTGATGCTGTCAATGCCAGAGACATTTTCTTAAGGACATCTACAGTTGTACTGAAAATTAGAGGCAATGGGTACAATTACGACATTTGAAAGAAACAGACAGTATTGGGAGAGGAAACAATTGGAGGCATACGGGGCAGGTTCAGGCAAGTGGGACTATCTTGGTTAAGCAACTCGGTCGCCATGGATGAGTTAGGCTAATGGGCTTATTTATGTATGGTATACATCTATGACCCTGTGCCGAAAATGTAAGTAATAACAGGGTGGCACGGTGGCGCAGCGGTAGAGTTGCTGCCTTACAACGAATGCAGCGCCGGACACTCAGGTTCGATCCTGACTACGGGCACCGTCTGTACGGAGTTTGTACGTTCTCCCCGTGACCTGCGTGGGTTTTCTCCCACACTCCAAAGACGTACAGGTATGTAGGTTAATTGGTTAATGGGTGTAGGATAGTGTTAGTGTGCGGGGATCGCTGGGCGGCGCAGACTCGGTGGGCCGAAGGGCCTGTTTCTGCGCTGTATCTCTAAATCTAAATCTAAAAAATCTAAACAGAATACGCTAAGAACAGTCAGCAGGCTAGGCAGAACCTGTGGAAAAAGAAGCAGAGTTAATGTTTCAGGTTGAAGATCCATCATCAGACAGAGCCTTTGACTTGAAACATTGATTCTATTTCACTAATATTTCAGTTCATTAACTGCATAACTTGATTTTTTTTTTGTCTCTTCGCAGTAAGCTTTGATTCTGCAGATTATCAGCTTGCTGTGTGAAGGTCATCAAGACATTTCCCATCATGTTTAATATGTCTGTGATGTTGTCCTACCTTAATATCATTTCATCTTTCCATTTTTAATTCACATCTCTGTTGAACTTTGTTTAAAGCTTATTAGATTTGTGCTTCCACTGAGGCTAAATTTATTGCATTCCCTTTTAGTTCTCAGCCTGATTTATTAGAAGTGTTATTGAGCATAATCTTGAGATTCTTGACTCTGAAGTTAGGTTTGCTACATTTATGACCTTGACATCTCTCCCAGGTTGGATTCTTGAATTCAGATTTAGGCATATAAACATAGAAACATAGAAAAATAGGTGCAGGAGTAGGCCATTTGGTCCTTTGAGTCAGCACCGCCATTCAATTTTATCATGGCTGATCTTCTAAAATCAGCACCCCATTCCTGCTTTTTCCCCACATCCCTTGATTCCTTTAGCCCGAAGAGCTAAATCTAACTCACTCTTCAAAACATTCAGTGAATTGGCCTCCACTGCCTTCCGTGGCAGAGAATTCCGCAGAATCACAACACTCTGGGTGAAGAAATCTTTCCTCATCTCAGTCCAAAATGGCCTACCCCTTATTCATAAATTGTGACCCCTGGTTCTGGACTTCCCCCAACATTGGGAACATTTTTACTGCATCTTGCCTGTCCAATCCTTTAAGAATTTTATATGTTTCTATAAGATCCCCTCTCATCCTTCTAAATTCCAGTGAATACAAGCCCAGTCGACCCATTCTTTCATCATATGTCAGTCCTGCCATACCGGGAATTAACCTGGTGAACCTACGCTGCATTCCCTCAATAGCAATAATATCCTTCACCAAATTAAGAGACCAAAATTGCACCCAATCCTCCAGCTGTGGTCTCACCAGGGCCCTGTACAACTGCAGTAGGACCTCCTTGCTCCTAAACTCAAATCCTCTCGCAATGAAGGCCAACATGCCATTATGGAGTAACAGGCTCTCCTCATGGAGTGACTCATTAAATCTTAATAGAAAAGTTAATTTCAGACATCAAAATTATAGTCTTGAAGACGGTATCTAAAAAGGCTAGAGTGAGAGGCTCGGACACAGACAAAAATGATCAAATTCTTCAAATTCCCATCAAAAGCTTGGTCTTTACCTCATTTATTGCTTATTTATCTAATTTATTTTGAACTTTGGACTTATTTTGCTATTTTACAGTTTAGAATTAAGAAAGTATTGTTACAATTGTACAGGGTACTGGTGCCAATATACTTGGAGTAATGTTTCGGTTTTAGTCCCCTCATTTAAGAAAGAATATACTGGAGGCAGCCCCAAAACAGAATCAGTCTTGTAGATGGGAGCGATGTCCTGTCTAGGGACACTAAAGGATTCAGGTTTTTGTTTTCTTTGGCCAAGAAAAGTGAGGAGTAATCGCATTGAGTATGTAACATCGTGAAAGGGGGCCTGACTGGGTAAATGTCAAGTGGCAAGATGTCCAATGGTGAGAAAGACTTGAATGAGGAGACCTGGCAGAAGGGATCTCTGCTGCCAGGTTTGAGGACTTCAAATACACTTTCCCAGAGTCAGCAACACCGCACCCCAACAGCAACATTTCATGCTGAGACCCTGGAAGGCCTCTCCTCAGATCTCAGGAGCCACCAGCTGATCTTGACGGCCATTGCCTTCAGTTAGCAACAGCGCTGCGTGGAGTTTGTACATTTTCCCATTGACCACGTGGGTTTTCTCCAGGTGCCCTGGTTTCCTCCCACATACCCTGGATTTACCGGTTGGCGGGTCAATTGGGTGCTGTAAATTAACCCGATGCAGGGTGGGTGGCTGAGAATTAGGGCAGAGTTGGAATTTTTGGAGCAAGTGATAAAGACTGGGTTGCAGGAAGGTTGTTCCATACCACTAAAGACAGATTGAAATCAATAATGAACCAGGAGCTTATAATATCCTGCTATAATTCCCCCCTTAATGCCCCTATGTTCAGAAAAACAAAGTGCAGGAGAAACTCGGCAAGCGAGGCAGCATCTGCGGAGGGAAATGGACATCGGGGGGAAATCAAAAACATAGTGAATGGACTGATAAGGGAAGAAAAGTCCTGACATTACCTGTCAGTGTTATCTACCCATTTCCTTTGACCAATGTTGCCTGGCCCATTGAGTTCCTTCAGCACCATTTTGAGTGCTCAAGATACCAGCATCTGCATTCTCATGTATTCCCCATTCAATGGTTTTGTGCAACAGTATACTGTCGGTTATTCATTCATAAGTTTTACTCCCATTGCAGTAACTGAGAGGATGTAAGGTTAATAACTTAAAGCCTTTGGCAGGCAGAGGAGAAGGGTCTTGGAAGAGCAAGACCTCAAAACTGGCATAAAACTCGTACTTGACTGAGCAACAGTACATATTAACCCAATGGGCTATTCTCCTGGCATTTCAGTTTTGACCACTGAGCCTTCCCAGGGCAAAAATTGCTTTTTCAAAATGTTACTGTTTCAATTAACTTTGCTTTCTGAACTTGGATAAAGAACCATTCACTTCACCATCTTGTGGTGTACAGTCACCAGCATGACAACACAGAGTAGAGCCCGCTGCAACATTTCCCATCCACAGCTTGGACCACCGCTGGAAATCTACAAACTGCTTATATGTACTGTTGTAAAATATCTGAAGAATATTGAAACAAGGATCTGCAGATCCTGAATTATTTTTAAAAAACCCCACACAAAGTGCTGCAGTAACTCAGTATTTATTCACAAAATGCTGGAGTAACTCAGCGGGTCAGGCAGCATCTCGGGAGAGAAGGAATGGGTGACGTTTCGGGTCGAGACCCTTCTTCAGACTGATGTCAGGGGGGCGGGACAAAGGAAGGATATAGGTGGAGACAGGAAGAAAGTGGGAGATCTGGGAAGGGGAAGAGAGGGACAGAGGAACTATCTAAAGTTGGAGAAGTCAATGTTCATACCGCTGGGCTGCAAGCTGCCCTGGCGAAATATGAGGTGCTGTTCCTACAATTTCCGGTGGGCCTCACTATGGCACTGGAGGAGGCCCATGACAGAAAGGTCAGACTGGGAGTGGGAGAGGGAATTGAAGTGCTCAGCCACCGGGAGATCAGGTTGGTTCAGGCGGACTGAGCGAAGGTGTTGAGCGAAGCGATCGCCGAGCCTGCGTTTGGTTAGGTAGGTCAGGTCAGGTAGCAAGTTGGCAGGTCAGGCTATAGAGGCTGCTGGACCTGCTGTGTTACTCCAGCATTTAGCGTCTTTGTCTGAAGAATGTTATTAGTATTAAATATCATTTCTGCAAATCATAGTTTAGATAGCTCAACAACACAGCAGCGCAGTGGTGGAGTTGCTGCCTTACAGCACCAAAGACCTGTGTTTGATTCTAACTGTGCGTGCTGTCTGTACGGAGTTTGTACGTTCTCCCTGTGACCATGTGGGTTTTCTCCCATTTCCTCCCACATTCCAAAGACGTGCAGGTTTGTAGGTTAATTGGTTTCTGTAAATTGTCTCTAGTGTGCAGGATAAAACTAGTATATGGGTGATCTCTGGTTGGCGCGGACTCGATGGTCCTGTTTCCATGCCGTTTCCATCTCTAAACCAAACTAAGCAAATGTATGAGGTTACTGGGAGTTTGTAGGTTTGAGAATGATAGAAAATTACAGCAAGGCTTTTGGCTCCAGTTTTAATGCTGAAGTCCTCTGTTGGACTAGACATTTGGTTGAGGGGTAACGTTCCTGCTTCTGCATTCAAAGATTAACCCTTTGAGCACCTGTCAGGCCTGGTCTCTAAATATTGGTTTACTTTAGTTTAGTTTACTTTAGTTTAGAGATAAATGGCGGAAACAGGCCCTTTGGCTCACCAAGTCGGCATCGGCCAGCGATCCCACACATTAACACTACCCTACACACACTATGGACAATGTTTTTACATTTACACAAAGCCAATTAACCTACAAACCTGTACGTCTTTGGAGTGTGGGAGGAAACGGAAGATCTCGAAGAAAACCCGCGCAGGTCACGGGGAGAGCGTACAAACTCCGTACAGACAGCACCCATAGTCAGGATCGAACCCGGGTCTCTGGTGCTGTAAGGCAGAAGCTCTACCGCTGCGCTACCATGTTACCACACATTGATGTTCATTGGCACTCTCGGGTCAAAACAGAGTGATAGCAACCTTCATAGTAATGCTTCCCCCTCCGATTCTGGACAAATGAATTTGAGACCAGCTTCAGATAAACCCAGCATGTGGAGACTGGAACACCAATAATGAACACCAGCTGTGGCCCCTAACTACCAGGTGTATGGATAGTCCCACTGAATTATAATGTGTCGCTGAAAAACATTGATCCTGGGAGATGTTTATTAATAATATCCTTGATAAAGCCAGCGGAAACCGATCTCATCTCTGCTGATGCTTAAGGAATTTCTTCTACGAGGCTTGAATTAGGAGAGGCCATTAGGCAGAATGCCATAGAGAGTAGATGATTTACTTTTGAGGAAATAAAATCTATCTGAATTACTTGCCAATAATTGTGAATCTAATGGTACATAAATTATGGTGATGAACAGAGCAAAGTAGTTATGATGTGACATATTACAGATATAACGGGTGTAGAAATTTATGCACTGTTCCAAAGGTGGCAAATTGCTTCTATTTTCCTCCATGCTTGCGCTGCTCAGAGTATGGGTGCCATTCACATAACTTTACCTGTCCAAACATTACCTGTCCGCAGCCCAGGACACATGTGCATTGGCAAGGCACATGAAACGCTGCAACTTAAAGCATAACTGCGCAAAATATCCAGCCTATGGATTCGACTGCAGGTAAATCTCCTTTAATTTAATATCATGTGATAGGAAAAGAATTAGGCTATTCGGCCCATCAAGTCCACTCTTCCATTCAATCATGGGTAATCTAGCTCTCCTTCCTAACCCCATTCTCCTGCCTTCTCCCCATAACCTCTGACACCTGTACTAATCAAGAATCTATCTATCTCTGGCTTAAATATATCCACAGATGTTGCCTCCACAGCCTTCTGTGGCAAAGAATTCCACAGATTCACCACCCTCTGACTAAAAAAATTCCTCCTCATCTCCTTCCTAAAAGAACGTCCTTTCATTCTGAGGCTCTGACCTCTAGTCCTAGACTCTCCCACTAGTGGAAACATTCTCTCCACATCCACTCTATCCAAGCCTTTTACTAGTCTGTATGTTTCAATGAGGTCCCCACTCATTCTTCTAAACTCCAGCGAGTACAGGCCCAGTGACAACAAACGCTCAAAATTATCTTCACACACTCTCCTTAACTGCAATGGAGTTCAGTGCAAAGTAAATCTTATGAATGAAAGGCTTGTCATATTTCACTAAAAACATCGCTCAGGAGTGGGGTTGGTGTGTGCATAAACAAAGCATCATAGTTTCCTTGCACATTGCAAATTTAATGTCTTTCCCAGTAAGAAACAAATTTTCCAGCAACCTATTCTCTCTCATTTGCTTATTAACTCCAACCTCACTCTAACCCTCTGTAGATTTTAGAGATACAGCAGGGAAACAGGCACTTTGGCCCACTGAGTCTGTGCTAACCAGCGGTTACCCCATACAATTGCACTATCCCACACACCAAGAAAGTAGTAGCAGTAGTAGAAGCACTGTCCTACACACCACTCACTACTGAAGCCAATTCATCTACGAACCTGTACGTCTTTGGAACGAGGGAGGAAATGGGAGCACCCGGAGAAAACCCACACGGATTACAGAGAGAACGTACAAACTCCATACAGACAGCACCCGTAGTCAGGATGGAACCCGGGTCTCTGGCGCTGTAAGGCAACAACTTCACCACTGTGCCACTGTGCCGCCCTCACCCACCCACACTCGGGATAATTTACAGCTTTTGTGGAAACGAGCGATTGAAGTCACATGGGAACCAGGCTCACTTTAAGCACCAGAGTTTATTCTATACGACTAAGTGATTATCCCTCTCTTTGTAACACGTCTGCTTCTGCATTGTCTGACCGTTCTGATGCTACTTTCACCTTGCCCACCACAAACCTCATTTACCTGCATTCACCCTTGGGATGTGGTAGGAAACCGGAGCACCAGCTCACAGTCACAGGGAGGACATGCAAACCCCCCACAGATGGCAGAGGGGATCAGGGTTGAACCTTGAGTCACTGGAGTAGTGACAAAGCCACACTAACTGCAGCTGCACTGTTCTGAGCACAGTACATTTTATGCCTTGCACAATGCAGACCAAAACAGCAGTTATTGATATGCTAGTCTATTTCCTTGTGTGTATGATTATTTGAGCAGCAGGATCTCAAAGTTTAATGTTGAGTTTGCGGATCCTCTCTAAAGGTTTTAATGAGCCCTTGTGTGTAGATCCTGCAATATTGCTGGAGGATCATTTGGGACAAAAACATAAACAAAATCACTGTCGGGGAGCCATAAACTGACTGGCAATAACAGAGAGCAAATTGGGCCTTTCTCTTATTTTCCACTTGAGTAGCATGAGAGTGCTCAGCCAAGGCACTTCTCCAATAGCCTAAGGTAAATGAGAGATTGAGCAAAAATTAAATCCCAGGGCTTTTTTTAAACTCAGGTCTTGTAGCAGAGCATTATCATATCATATCATATATATACAGCGCGGAAACAGGCCTTTTCGGCCCACCAAGTCCGCGCCGCCCAGCGATCCCGTACATTAACACTATCTTACACCCACTAGGGACAATTTTTACATTTACCCAGCCAATTAACCTACATACCTGTACGTCTTTGGAGTGTGGGAGGAAACCGAAGATCTCGGAGAAAACCCATGCAGGTCACGGGGAGAACGTACAAAACTCCTTACAGTGCAGCACCCGTAGTCAGGATCGAACCTGAGTCTCTGGCGCTGCATTCGCTGTAAAGCAGCAACTCTACCGCTGCGCTACCGTACCGTACCAACAACCCATTGTTGGAGGGTTGGATGATTAACCCACTGTGGCACCTTACGGTGAAGGAGTCAGCTATCAGAAGAGTCATATTCTTCAAACCACAGTAATGCGCCCAGGAATCTCGAAATGAAACCGAGGTGAAGTAAGAAGAACGGTTCTGATGTCAGCATAAGTACGAGACTTGAGGTGAAGCATTGTCACCAAGAGTAAACGATTAAAGGGAAACTTTAGGCCAAATCTAATTTCCAGGTGTTATAGAGTCATACAGTACAGAAACAAGCCCGACAGCCCAACTAGTCCATGCCAACCAAAGTAGTCATTCTAAATGGTCCCATTTCTCCCCATTTGGCCCATATATCTCTAAACATCTTCCACCCATGGACCTGCCCAAATGCCTATTAAAACTTGTTATTGTACCTGCCTCAACTACTACCATCTCTGTGCCAACATTGATGCTAACCTAATTAATCTCATCTGTCCGCACGTAATCTGTATCCCCCTAATCTCTGCCCGCTCATGTGTCTGTCTAAATATGCCTTTGACGTTGTTTTTGTATGTGGCACTATCACTTCCCCAGGCAGTGCACTACAGGTATCTAACACCCTCTAGGTAAAACAAATGTTGGCTGGAACATCTCTATAAACTTTCCCCCTCTCTTCATAAACCTATGTCTTCCAGTATTTGACATTTTGACCATTGGAAAAAAACTGCTCTATCTGAACCTCTCATATGTTTATATTGGTAAATTAGATTTATCAGAAATGAGCCAGATAAGAAGACCATGCTCCACGTTTAAACACGTGTTGGAAGGAACTGCAGATGCTGGTTTACACCAAAGATAGACACAAAATGCTGGGGTAACTCAGTGGGTCAGGCAGCTTCTCTAGAGAAAAGGATTAGGTGATGTTTCGGGTCAAAACCTTTCTTCAGACTGGGAAAGGTTTAGACCTGAAACATCACCTGGTCCTTTTCTCCAGAGATGCTGCCTGACCCACTGAGTTACTCCAGCACTTTGTGTCTATCTCCCATGCTTAAACAATTCTCCTTTGCAATCGTACGCCTCCTCATGTAAAATTGGTTTGCCCTGGGTTCAGCTGGGAATGGCTCAATGAATCCAACTAAACTACACTAGTGTTCAATTTAAATGTGGGTTTTCAAACATTCTCACTACAACTGGCCCTTCATCATTTTCTTATTTACTGCAGCATATTCTTTTAAATGTTGCAAAGGAACATTGTCAAAATATATGTTATTCAAAGCATTCCCTTGCAACGCAAAATATTTTGCAACAAACACAGTGTAGTGATTAAAAGAGCAGTCACTGCTGAAAATCTGTAAAAAGCTGACCTGCTGAGCCCAGTATTTCCTGGATTTTCAGTTTATATTTCAGATTTTGAGCATTTTCTGTTTTCGTTGATTTTCATTTACTGTATAATGGTTCCTATATTGCTGGTTTATGTTCCTGATAACACAATATTCTGAAGAAGGGTCTCGACCCGAAACGTCACCCATTCCTTCTCTCCCGAGATGCTGCCTGACCTGCTGAGTTACCCCAGCATTTTGTGAATAAATACCTTCGATTTGTACCAGCATCTGCAGTTATTTTCTTACACAATATACAGTAATAATAATCTGTGGAATTAATCCAAACAACTTTTATCTCACTGAAATATATATCTTTAAATTTAAGTACATAGACCTGGAGAAATAACATCACAATGATTTTTTTTGGGACTCTTGGTATGCAAGGTATGGTCAGAATGACTCACAAAAACCACAATAAACAGCAGCTTCCAACCATCCCCACTGCCTCGTCTCCAGATAGCTTCACAAAGCCGTAGCTTAGAGTTTTTAAAAAAAACAATTTATATTTTATCACAATCAATACCAAGTGACCCCGTCAAATAGCTTTTATAAATCCACCCGTTAAGGTAATTGTCAGTTATAACAATCAGCAGTATTGTCCTCTCTGCTTGGAGCCCTGCAGGCGATAAGTAGGGTGACCTTGGTGCATTTTGTGCCAGCACAGTCGCCATCAACTTCATCGCTTCAACCTGCGGGCGATTTTGCTCAAGATATTTGCAACTTTGCAGCTCAGTTGTCACAGTCCCTCCGAGCACAAATGTATCAGTGGATGTTTCACTGAAATGGCTCAACCCAATCACAGTCCACTGCGTGAAACATGCTGGTGTAAATTGGTTACAGTGCGCTGCTGCAGGTAAAAGCCACATTCTGATTAGGCTCCAGATTGCATATTCTCTGCCTCAGACACCGCAGACATGTCCAGGCCAATTCAAACACTCTCGATAAAATTACACATGCTGCGGCTCCTTGGCTGGAGCCCGTTCCCTGCGGATGGTGGTTTCATGCTCCATTGAGCAGGGAAGCATAAGCAGTTGAACAGCAAAACCCGAGATAAATTGTGGACTGCTTTATTTGAGTAGGTCTGTTCCAGAGGCTGTTATCGCCAGGGTTGGGTGTCTGTTCCATCTATATGGAGATAAAAAATACCTGTCAATCTGCATCACTGAATTCCCATTAGGCGATTGCTGGTTTTCTCAATAAAGGATGCAAAAGACTCGTTATTATTTAAGCAAATATGACACACAGCAAATCAAGCTGTAAAGCTGTCTTCTGAAGCAGAATTCATCTGCCGATTACACAGCAACAAAGCTCCTGTCTGTACATTAAGGTTGCTGACAGTCTTCCTCTGCTGACACAGTGATGAGATAATCATAACTAAATCAGGGATGATGCAAATACACAGGAGCTTTTGAAGAAAGTTCCTTCTTTAAAACATTTCCAATGTAAAATCTGCTTGTAAAATTACTTTTGTTTTCCTCGGGATTTACAGGTAAAACATGAAAATCTGAAATTGTATCGGGTGTCCACAATTAATGTTTTTTTGTGTGTTTTACAAAACATTTCTTGGAGCAAATTGAAATGTAGATCCCTGATGCTTCTCAACCTTAAGACAATAGAATCCATTGTTCTCTATTGACAGTCTGAAGAAGGGTCTTGACCCGAAACATCACCCATTCCTTCTCTCCAGAGATGCTGCCTGTCCCGCTGAGTTACTCCAGCTTTGTGTGTCTATCTTCGGTTTAAAGTAGCATCTGCAGTTCCTTCCTACACATATATTGCTATATGGTTGGTTTAAAGGACAAACAAGACACTAGAAGAACTCGGGCACCATTTTTAGAGGAGAAAGGTTTATGTAAGTCTGAAGAAGGGTCTCGACCCGAAACGTCACCCATTCCTTCTCTCCTGAGATGCTACCTGACCCGCTGAGTTACTCCAGGATTTTGTGATACCTTCCATTTGAACCAGCATCTGCAGTTATTTTCCTACACGATATGTCAATCTCTCAGATCAAAACCCCATATCTGGGCAGGACAAGGTGATGCAGGGTATTGGGGTATTGACCCAAAACGTTGACATATATCTCTTGCCTCGATGGATGCTGCTTGACCCACTGAATTCATCCAGCACTCTAGTTCTTGAGGTTTGAGATTTTATCATCACTGATTAATAATTCAAGCATCCTTTCACACCCGGTGACATGCCTCAAGGACTTGACTCGTGTGTCAGAAACGATTCTGTGTAGGAAGTGAAGACCAATATCCCAGAGAGTGTCACAGGATGAAACGGGACAAGTGCATGGCTGGGACTATTAGATTTTAGATTTAGAGATACAGCGCGGAAACAGGCCCTTCGGCCCACAGGGTCCGCACCGCCCAGCGATCCCCGCACATTAACACTATCCTACACCCTAGGGACAATTTTTACATTTTGCCAAGCCAATTAACCTACATACCTGTACATCTTTGGAGTGTGGGAGGAAAACGAAGATCTCGGAGAAAACCCACGCAGGTCACGGGGAGAACGTACAAACTCCGTACAGACAGCACCCGTAGTCAGGATCGAACCTGAGTCTCCAGCGCTGCATTCGCGGTAAGGCAGCAACTCTACCACTGCGCCACCATGCCACCGTATTGTCAGCACTTGATCCAGCATTTGCTTACAATCTTTAATTGTGACCTTTACAGATGGCTATCTGAGGTTTGGAATACTTGCCAAATCACATAGATTTTGGGATCAGTTCGTCTTTTGCCATTTTCATTTGTGTCTGGACAGACACGTCCCCACCAAACCAACAGTTACTACTTTGATTGCCAGCACAAGAACACAAAGCGTGCAGGAAAGAACTGCAGATGCTGGTTTAAAGCGAGGGTAGACACAAAATGCTGGAGTAACTCAGCGGGAAAGGCAGCATCTCTGGAGAGAAGGAATGGGTGACGTTTCGGGTCGAGACCCTTCTTCAGACTGAAGAAGGGTCTCGACCCGAAACATCACCCATTCCTTCTCTCCAGAGATGCTGCCTGTCCCGCTGAGTTTGTCCAGCATTTTGTGTCTACCCAAGAACACAAAGTTACTTGCAGTTGCATACAAAGAACATACTGGAGAAACTCAGCGGGTCAGGCATCATCTGCAGAGGGAAATAGACAGTCGGCGTTTCAGGTCGGGTGAAGATAAAGCACCCGGACCCAGACCGTCGATGGTCCATCCTCCTCCACAGATGCTGCCCGCCCCACTGAGTTCCTCCAGCAGATTGCTTGGTCCTCCAGATTCCATCATCTGCAGCCTCTTGTGTCTCTTGTGTCTGTTTGACCAGTGTAAGGAAGTACCCACAGTACTGAAACAAAAAAGTATCGGGGAAGTATTATCTAATACGAACACAGAGAAAGAATCAATACAATCCAAAACTAACTTAATTAAGAATATTATCCATCATCTACAATATGGATGAACTGGGAATAATTATTCAGAGACTAGCATCCTCTTTCTGTTAATGTGAATACCTTTTTTTTTTCTTTACAACACTTTCTGCACACCAGACCATTTAGCCAGAGATGCACAATGGCTGGATAACCAATTTTCCTGACAAAGTGTCATCCAGTCAAGCTTTAAATGTAGAGTTAACATACAACAGCCAGCTGCTGTAGATTTGACAACTCAAATTACAAGATTATAATGAAGACAAATAACATGCCAGACAAGGGCACACACATTTTATTTTGAGGTGAAATTGTGAGCTGATAAAATGTTCCCCGGTTGCTAGGCAGCCAACAGCAGGTAAGGAAGCTGCTATCCGCCATATTTTTCCTCACGTACCACTCCAAGACAGAGGGCTGCACACCCACGTCTATGCTAATGACACTGTAGTGGTGGGCCTGATCTCCGATAACAACGAGAAGGCCTACCGGGAGGAGGTGGCTGATCTGGCACTCTGGTGTCAAGGCAGCAGCCACCTCTTAAATGTCACAAAAACTAAGGAGCTGATTGTAGACTTTAGAAGGGCTCAACATCCGAGGACGTACACGCCACTGGAGATAAATGGGATTACTGTGGATAGGGTGAGCAGATTTTAAATACCTGGGAGTCCACATCACAGAGGATCTGACATGGACTTTATTCTGTTTTAAAACTGTTACAATTTGTTTCATTGGGTTGTTTAAATTAATACTGACTAGCTAAATAAATTATTGCAGCGTATGGGAGGCGCATTCCCAATCTCGTTGTACCCCTGTACAATGACAATAAAGATATATTGCATTGTATTGTATTGTACAACACACATTGCTGCACTGGTGTGTAAGGCAAGGCAGCGCCTTTACCACCTCAGACAGCTGAGGATATTCAGAGTCTCTCTGAGGATCCTTCAGTGCTTCTACTCTGGGGCTGTAGAAAGCATCTTGTCCGGCAACATCTCAATCTGGTTTGGGAACAGCTCTGCCCAGGACAGGAAGGCTCTGCGGAGAGTAGTGCGTTTGGCTGAACGCACTATGGGAACTACACACGCCCCCCTGCAGGACCTATACATCAGGAGGTGCAGATCCAGAGCCAGCAACATTATGGGGGACCCCTACCACCCCAGCAACGGACTGTTCTAGCTGCTACGGTCAGGCAAACGGCAACGCTGTCACGCTGTGAAAACAGAGAGGATGAGACGGAGTTTCTTCCCACAGGCCATCAGGACTGTTAACTCATATCACCAGGGTCTAATTTACTGTATTAATTTTTTTTTGTGTTGTGTCTTCTTTTTAATTTTTCTATTCTGTTTGTAGTTTTAGCACAATCCGCAGGCATTGCCACTTTCATTTCACTGCACATCTTGTATGTGTATGTGACAAATAAAGTAGACTTGAGCAATTCCACCCCAAAGGTGTGAATCAATAAACGATTCTGAGGATATTGCTATGAGTTTAAAACTCCTTTTGTTTTCGCTCATGATGGTAAAGACATAAAGAACGGGAGCAGGAGTAATTTGTTGTGGCTGCTGTAATCAATGAGTAAATTAATCTGAATGACATCTTGAATTTATGTGCTGCCTTTAATAGTGGAAGTGGCATAAGGCACTTCATGGAACTTTATCACACCTTGGAAAGCCTCAACGGGGAAGGTGATTATGTGGCTGGAGCATTAAAGGAACGGAGAGAGAGAGGGTGGAGTTAGGGATGCTGTTTTCAAGGCCAGAGAGATGGTGGATGATATTTTTTGAGCACAGGATCAGTGACAGTAGCTTTGAGAGGGTAGGCAAAGTACAGAAGAAGGGGGGTGCTAATTGTGGCATCAGCTGGCTTGGGGGCAGGAAAGATTAGCCACTCGCTCAATTTAATATGAAATAGATGGGATGACTCGTAGTGGATCTTGTGGACAAAGTGAGTCAGAGATCTTGGAGGTGGCTGGGAAAAAAGCTGTAGAAGACTTGGTTTCAGGGATGAAATGGAGGGAATCATTGGGAGAGGTGTAGTTTGTGGGCAAAGAGGAAATGAGAAGTTGAGAGAAATTAGAAATTAGGGATGGCACAGTGGCACAGCGGTAGAGTAGCTGCCTTACATCGCCAGAGACCCGGGTTCGATCCTGACTACGGATGCTCTCTGTACGGAGTTTGCACCTTCTCATTGCCACCGTGTGGGTTTTCACAGTTGCTCAAGTTTCCTCCGACATTCCAAAGACGTACAGGTTTGGAGGTTAATTGGCTTCTGTAATTGTCCCTGATGAGTAGAACAAAATGGCAGAGAGCTTAACATTACTTGGAAGTTCCTCCTGGATCAATCACAATAAACATGCGATGAAGGCCAATGTGGTGCCACTCTCAAGGAATCCACTCGACGGATTAGATGCCGGACGACTGTTCCCAATGGACTGTGAGTCCAGGGCCAGAGCTCATTGTCCAAGGATATAGAATAAGCCATCTAAGATTGAGATGAGGGGAGATTTCTTCTCCCAGGGAATGGTGAAACTATGGAATTCTCTGTCATAGAATCCAGATGAAGGCAAATCTTTAAATATATTGAAGGAGCTAGTTGCTTTTATAAAGGACTAGAGGGGCCGGGCGATATGGTAAGAAAGCTGGAACAGGGTTCTGAGTGTGGATGATTAGCAATGAACATATTGAAGCTGACCGGAGGTTAAATAGCTTAATTCTGCTTCTATTCTTCTCAGTTTCTATGTTCTGTATTTCTATGTCCAACCAAACAGATAGCATTTTTAACTAAAATCATACTACATTACGCATTTAATTTTACAAGGCATGAAAACTAGCCAAGGTTACAATTGTATGCATCATTATTTTTTAAATACTGCCCCCACTAGTGGTTGGGTGTACATTGAAGTGTTTTTTCTATATTGTTTGAGCTTTCCTCTTTTCAAAGTCCGTGCTCACACGCTGCTCAGAGGGACAGATCTAAGATTCAATTACCCAAGCCAGAAACTAACCAAAGGCCCCAGAGCCTCTGCACAGTGTAGCATTTGACCTCTTATTAACACGAGCAACCCTGCTTTCTTTCTTCACCCAGATGAAAACTAACTACATTGACGAGATGCCTCAACAGTGTGCTGAGGAGAAAAAAGAACAAATTAGCTTTGTGTATGAAAGAAAAAATGATGTACTTTCAGAACCTGGAAGAGACAAAGAGGCAAGCTGCCGTTTTATTTCCATCTGGGTGGACGAGCTGCATATATAATTGGATCCATTCACTTTCCAACTCCTCAGAAATGAATACAATATTTCATATACGGAAAGCATCTTACCTTAACAAAAAGAAAAAAACTAAGCATGCATGTAATTTTTTTTTCTACTTCATAAAGTTATTAACCTTGACACTTAAGGTAAAACCAAATTGGTGGAAGCTTTATAAATTTGCTGAAACCTTTTGAAGCTGAGGCCTGGAACACTTTGCAAAGAGAGTGCTGAACACCAAATTGTAGGATGAAGGGGAAAAAAACATTAGTTCTACATTTTCCTTTCAGGAATTCCAGAGATGTAACAAACAGTGAAATCCTTCTGTAATGGAGTCAATGTTGGAATGGAGGAAATTCAGCAGACGATTTGTGTACAATAAGTTTCTATGAACAAGAATGTAATATTAACTAGATTTATAAACTAGATTATCTACTGGTTGGTAATGTTGATTGAGGGAGAACTATTGGCCACAGCACCAGGAATAACTCCTCTTTAAAAACATGGAATAGACAATAGACAATAGGTGCAGGAGTAGGCCATTCAGCCCTTCGAGCCAGCACCGCCATTCAATGCGATCATGGCTGATCACTCTCAATCAGTACCCCGTTCCTGCCTTCTCCCCATACCCCCTCACTCCGCTATCCTTAAGAGCTCTATCCAGCTCTCTCTTGAAAGCATCCAACGAACTGGCCTCCACTGCCTTCTGAGGCAGAGAATTCCACACCTTCACCACCCTCTGACTGAAAAAGTTCTTCCTCATCTCCGTTCTAAATGGCCTACCCCTTATTCTCAAACTGTGGCCCCTTGTTCTGGACTCCCCCAACATTGGGAACATGTTATCTGCCTCTAATGTGTCCAATCCCCTAATTATCTTATATGTTTCAATAAGATCCCCCCTCATCCTTCTAAATTCCAGTGTATACAAGCCCAATCGCTCCAGCCTTTCAACATACGACAGTCCCGCCATTCCGGGAATTAACCTAGTGAACCTACGCTGCACGCCCTCCATAGCAAGAATATCCTTCCTCAAATTTGGAGACCAAAACTGCACACAGTACTCCAGGTGCGGTCTCACCAGGGCCCGGTACAACTGTAGAAGGACCTCTTTGCTCCTATACTCAACTCCTCTTGTTACGAAGGCCAACATTCCATTGGCTTTCTTCACTGCCTGCTGTACCTGCATGCTTCCTTTCATTGACTGATGCACTAGGACACCCAGATCTCGTTGAACTCCCCCTCCTCCTAACTTGACACCATTCAGATAATAATCTGCCTTTCTATTCTTACTTCCAAAGTGAATAACCTCACACTTATCTACATTAAACTGCATCTGCCATGTATCCGCCCACTCACACAACCTGTCCAAGTCACCCTGCAGCCTTATTGCATCTTCCTCACAATTCACACTACCCCCCAACTTAGTATCATCTGCAAATTTGCTAATGGTACTTTTAATCCCTTCGTCTAAGTCATTAATGTATATCGTAAATAGCTGGGGTCCCAGCACCGAACCTTGCGGTACCCCACTGGTCACTGCCTGCCATTCCGAAAGGGACCCATTTATCCCCACTCTTTGCTTTCTGTCTGTCAACCAATTTTCTATCCATGTCAGTACCCTACCCCCAATACCATGTGCCCTAATTTTGCCCACTAATCTCCTATGTGGGACCTTGTCGAAGGCTTTCTGAAAGTCGAGGTACACCACATCCACTGACTCTCCCTTGTCAATTTTCCTAGTTACATCCTCAAAAAATTCCAGTAGATTTGTCAAGCATGATTTCCCCTTCGTAAATCCATGCTGACTCGGAATGATCCCGTTACTGCTATCCAAATGCTCAGCAATTTCGTCTTTTATAATTGACTCCAGCATCTTCCCCACCACTGATGTCAGACTAACTGGTCTATAATTACCCGTTTTCTCTCTCCCTCCTTTCTTAAAAAGTGGGATAACATTTGCTATTCTCCAATCCACAGGAACTGATCCTGGATCTATAGAACATTGAAAAATGATCTCCAATGCTTCCACTATTTCTAGAGCCACCTCCTTAAGTACTCTGGGATGCAGACCATCAGGCCCTGGGGATTTATCAGCCTTCAGTCCCATCAGTCTACCCAAAACCATTTCCTGCCTAATGTGGATTTCCTTCAGTTCCTCCATCACCCTAGGTTCTCCGGCCCCTAGAACATTTGGGAGATTGTGTGTATCTTCCTCAGTGAAGACAGATCCAAAGTAACGGTTTAACTCGTCTGCCATTTCTTTGTTCCCCATAATAAATTCCCCTGCTTCTGTCTTCAAGGGACCCACATTTGCCTTGACTATTTTTTTCCTCTTCACGTACCTAAAAAAACTTTTGCTATCCTCCTTTATATTATTGGCTAGTTTACCCTCGTACCTCATCTTTTCTCCCCGTATTGCCTTTTTAGTTAACTTTTGTTGCTCTTTAAAAGAGTCCCAATCCTCTGTCTTCCCACTCTTCTTTGCTATGTTATACTTCCTCTCCTTAATTTTTATGCTGTCCCTGACTTCCCTCGTCAGCCACAGGTGTCTCTTACTCCCCTTAGAGTCTTTCCACCTCTTTGGAATAAATTGATCCTGCAACTTCTGCATTATTCCCAGGAATACCTGCCATTGCTGTTCTACCGTCTTCCCTGCTAGGGCCTCCTTCCAATCAATTTTGGCCAGCTCCTGCCTCATGCCTCTGTAATCCCCTTTGCTATACTGTAATACCGACACTTCCGATTTTCCCTTCTGCCTTTCCATTTGCAGAGTAAAACTTATCATGTTGTGATCACTGCCTCCTAATGGCTCTTTTACCTCTAGTCCCCTTATCAGATCAGGATCATTACACAACACTAAATCCAGAATTGCCTTCTCCCTGGTAGGCTCCAGTACAAGCTGTTCTAAGAATCCATCTCGAAGGCACTCTACAAACTCTCTTTCCTGGGGTCCATTTCCAACCTGATTTTCCCAGTCTACCTGCATGTTGAAATCTCCCATAACCACCGTAGCATTACATTTTTGACACGCCAATTTTATCTCCTGATTCAACTTGCACCCTATGTCGAGGCTACTGTTTGGGGGCCTATAGATAACTCCCATTAGGGTCTTTTTACCCTTACAATTTCTCATTTCTATCCATACTGATTCAACATCTCCTGATTCTATGTCACCCCTTGCAAGGGAATGAATATCATTCCTTACCATCAGAGCAACCCCACCCCCTCTGCCCACCTGTCTGTCTTTTCTATACGTTGTGTACCCCTGAATATTCAGTTCCCAGCCCTGGTCCTCTTGTAGCCATGTCTCAGTGATCCCTACAACATCATACTTGCCCATGACTAACTGAGCCTCAAGCTCATCCACTTTATTTTTTATACTACGCGCATTTAAGTACAACACTTTAACTTCTGTATTTACCTCCCCTCTCACATCGTTCACAATTGGCCCTGCCCTTAATTTCTTTTCCGCTCTAGAACTTCTGTTCCCATTCTTCCGAGAGTCTTTTGCAATATCTCCTGTATTTCCTTTTACCTCATCTTCATATTCACAATTTGTTAACCCCTCCCCCCCACTACTTAGTTTAAAGCCACAGGTGTCACACTAGCAAACCTGCCTGCCAGAATGTTTGTCCCCCTGCTGTTAAGATGCAACCCGTCCCTTTTGTACAAGTCACCCCTAGCCCAGAAGAGATCCCAGTGGTCCAGAAATCTAAATCCCTGCTCTCTGCACCAGTCCCTCAGCCATAAATTCATACCCTCTATCTCTCTGTTCCTGGCCTCACCAGCACGAGGTACCGGTAGCAGTCCAGAGATAACCACCTTCGACGTCCTACTTCTCAGCGTTTTTCCCAACTCTCTAAACTCCCGCTGTAGCACCTCCTTCCTCTTCCGCCCGACGTCATTCGTGCCCACGTGCACAACGACTTCAGGTTGATCGCCTTCCCTCGCTAGGATTTTCTGAAGCCGGTCTGTGATGTGTTGAACCCTGGCACCAGGGAGGCAACAGACCATCCTCAAGTCCCTCCTGCTGCCACAGAATCTTCTGTCCGTCCCTCGGACTATGGAGTCACCGACCACTACGGCTCTTCCAGACTTCGGTCTCCCCTGTCGAGTATCCTTGCCAACAGGTCCGCCACTCGGACTGGAAACGTCTTCTGCCCCGACAGTTCCCAAGAGGGTATACCTATTTGCAATAGGCACAGCCACTGGGGTCTCCTGTAGTCCACGTCCACGTCCACTCCCCCCGGAAACAGTCTCCCACCTTCGCTCGACCTGGACCCTTGGCGTGACAGCCTCACAATAGGTCCTGTCGAGGAATCTCTCGCATTCCCGGATGGCCCTGAGGTCATCCAACTGCCTCTCCAACTCCACCACACGTCCCTTCAGGAGCTGCACCTGGACACAGTTCTTGCAGGTGTAGCTCCCAGAAGCTCCAGCGACGTCCCTGTCTTCCCACATCCTGCAGGAAACACACCGCACCAACTTTTCCGCCATCACCTTGTGCCTATAACCAGCTCTGGCTTAAAACAATTGTATCCTCCTCACCTCAGCCTCCTCGCCGAAGACTCGCAGCCAAAGACTCGCACTTTTCTCACTGGGCTCTGCTCCTGGACTTTTCAAATTGACTACTAGCTTCCTTTTGGCGCTCTTTTTAAACTGCCTGTTCAACTGTGATTAGCACTTATCGATTTATTCACAAAATGCTGGAGTAACTCAGCAGGTCAGGCAGCATCTCGGGAGAGAAGGAATGGGTGACGTTTCGGGTCGAGACCCTTCTTCAGACTGATGTCGGGGGTGGGACAAAGGAAGGATATAGGTGGAGACAGGAAGATAGAGGGAGATCTGGGAAGGAGGAGGGGAAGGGAGGGACAGAGGAGCTATCTGAAGTTGGAGAAGTCGACGTTCATACCACCGGGCCGCAAACTGCCCAGGCGAAATATGAGGTGCTGCTCCTCCAATTTCCGGCGGGCCTCACTATGGCACTGGAGGAGGCCCATGACAGAGAGGTCAGACTGGGAATGGGAGGGGGAGTTAAAGTGCTGGGCCACCGGGAGATCAGTTGCGTTAATGTGGACCGAGCGCAGGTGTTCTGCGAAGCGATCGCCGAGCCTGCGCTTGGTTTCGCCGATATAGATGAGTTGACATCTAGAGCAGCGGATGCAATAGATGAGGTTGGAGGAGGTGCAGGTGAACCTCTGTCTCACCTGGAAAGAATGTTTGGGTCCTTTGATGGAGTTGAGGGGGGAGGTAAAGGGACAGGTGTTGCATCTCGTGCGGTTGCAAGGGAAAGTGCCCGGGGTTAGGGTGGTTTGGGTAGGAAGGGACGAGTGGACCAGGGAGTTGCGGAGGGAACGGTCTCTGCGGAACGCAGAGAGGGGAGGGGATGGGAAGATATGGCCAGTGGTGGGGTCCTGTTGTAGGTGACGGAAATGTTGGTGGATGATATGTTGGTTCCGCTGCATGGTGGGGTGGAAGGTGAGAACGAGGGGGATCCTGTCCTTGTTGCGAGTGGGGGGATGGGGAGCAAGAGCGGAGCTGCGGGATGTAGAAGAGACCCTAGTGAGAGCCTCATCTATAATGGACAATAGACAATAGACAATAGACAATAGGTGCAGGAGTAGGCCATTCAGCCCTTCGAGCCAGCACCGCCATTCAATGCGATCATGGCTGATCACTCTCAATCAGTACCCCATTCCTGCCTTCTCCCCATACCCCCTCACTCCGCTATCCTTAAGAGCTCTATCCAGCTCTCTCTTGAAAGCATCCAACGAACTGGCCTCCACTGCCTTCTGAGGCAGAGAATTCCACACCTTCACCACTCTCTGACTGAAAAAGTTCTTCCTCATCTCCGTTCTAAATGGCCTACCCCTTATTCTTAGACTGTGGCCCCTTGTTCTGGACTCTCCCAACATTGGGAACATGTTATCTGCCTCTAATGTGTCCAATCCCCTAATTATCTTATATGTTTCAATAAGATCCCCCCTCATCCTTCTAAATTCCAGTGTATACAAGCCCAATCGCTCCAGCCTTTCAACATACGACAGTCCCGCCATTCCGGGAATTAACCTAGTGAACCTACGCTGCACGCCCTCCATAGCAAGAATATCCTTCCTCAAATTTGGAGACCAAAACTGCACACAGTACTCCAGGTGCGGTCTCACCAGGGCCCGGTACAACTGTAGAAGGACCTCTTTGCTCCTATACTCAACTCCTCTTGTTACGAAGGCCAACATTCCATTGGCTTTCTTCACTGCCTGCTGTACCTGCATGCTTCCTTTCATTAACTGATGCACTAGGACACCCAGATCTCGTTGAACTCCCCCTCCTCCTAACTTGACACCATTCAGATAATAATCTGCCTTTCTATTCTTACTTCCAAAGTGAATAACCTCACACTTATCTACATTAAACTGCATCTGCCATGTATCCGCCCACTCACACAACCTGTCCAAGTCACCCTGCAGCCTTATTGCATCTTCCTCACAATTCACACTACCCCCCAACTTAGTATCATCTGCAAATTTGCTAATGGTACTTTTAATCCCTTCGTCTAAGTCATTAATGTATATCGTAAATAGCTGGGGTCCCAGCACCGAACCTTGCGGTACCCCACTGGTCACTGCCTGCCATTCCGAAAGGGACCCATTTATCCCCACTCTTTGCTTTCTGTCTGTCAACCAATTTTCTATCCATGTCAGTACCCTACCCCCAATACCATGTGCCCTAATTTTGCCCACTAATCTCCTATGTGGGACCTTGTCGAAGGCTTTCTGAAAGTCGAGGTACACCACATCCACTGACTCTCCCTTGTCAATTTTCCTAGTTACATCCTCAAAAAATTCCAGTAGATTTGTCAAGCATGATTTCCCCTTCGTAAATCCATGCTGACTCGGAATGATCCCGTTACTGCTATCCAAATGCTCAGCAATTTCGTCTTTTATAATTGACTCCAGCATCTTCCCCACCACCGATGTCAGACTAACTGGTCTATAATTACCCGTTTTATCTCTCCCTCCTTTCTTAAAAAGTGGGATAACATTTGCTATCCTCCAATCCACAGGAACTGATCCTGATTCTATAGAACATTGAAAAATGATCTCCAATGCTTCCACTATTTCTAGAGCCACCTCCTTAAGTACTCTGGGATGTCAGACTATCATATCATATCATATCATATCATATATCTACAGCCGGAAACAGGCCTTTTCGGCCCTCCAAGTCTGTGCCGCCCAGTGATCCCCGTACATCAACACTATCCTACACCCACTAGGGACAATTTTTACATTTACCCAGCCAATTAACCTACATACCTGTACGTCTTTGGAGTATCAAGAGGTGATAAATGGGTCCCTTTCGGAATGGCAGGCAGTGACCAGTGGGGTACCGCAAGGTTCGGTGCTGGGACCCCAGCTATTTACGATATACATTAATGGAGGAGGGGAAGCCCCGTTTTCTGAAAAACGAGGACATCTCGGAAGCCCTAGTCTGAAACACCTCATCCTGGGCGCAGATGCGGCGTAGATGGAGGAATTGGGAGTAGGGGATAGACTTTTTGCAGGGGACCGGGTGGGAAGAAGTGTAGTCCAGATAGCTGTGCGAGTCGGTGGGCTTGTAATAAATGTCCGTCACTAGTTTTTCTCCTGTGATGAAGATGGTGAGGTCCAGAAACGGGAGGGAGATGTCAGAGATAGTCCAGGTATATTTAAGGGCAGGATGGAAATTGGAGGTGAAGTGTATAAAGTCAGTGAGTTCTGCATGGGTGCAAGAGGTAGCACCAATGCAGTCGTCGATGTAGCGGAGGTAGAGTTCGGGGATGGGGCCAGTGTACGTCTGGAACAGGGATTGTTCGACGTACCCGACAAAGAGGCTCCACTGTGATTAGCACTTACTTTACTGCTCAGCCAACGGGCGTCCTTGCTCTGCTCCCGGACTTTTCAAATTGACTACTAGCTTCCTTTTGGCGCTCTTTTTAAACTGCCTGTTCAACTGTGATTAGCACTTACTTTACTGCTCAGCCAATGGGCGTCCTTGCTCTGCTCCCGGACTTTTCAAATTGACTACTAGCTTCCTTTTGGCGCTCTTTTTAAACTGCCTGTTCAACTGTGATTAGCACTTACTTTACTGCTCAGCCAACGGGCGTCCTTGCTCTGCTCCCGGACTTTTCAAATTGACTACTAGCTTCCTTTTGGCGCTCTTTTTAAACTGCCTGTTCAACTGTGATTAGCACTTACTTTACTGCTCAGCCAACGGGCGTCCTTGCTCTGCTCCCGGACTTTTCAAATTGACTACTAGCTTCCTTTTGGCGCTCTTTTTAAACTGCCTGTTCAACTGTGATTAGCACTTACTTTACTGCTCAGCCAACGGGCGTCCTTGCTCTGCTCCCGGACTGAGCAAAGGAAAGATCAATGTGAGACTATTATCAAAAACTCCTGAATTTAATTTCTATTAGGTTAACAAGCGTTTGAGTGATTCCACAGCAAGTGGCTGAATGGAAATCTGTGTGGAAAAAAAAGATAAAATAAATGTATATCAAACATTTATTATGAAAAGTTATTATCTTGGGAAGTGGTGGAGTGAATAAGAGTATTCACAAAAATGTTGATTAGGTAAATTTGAAGAAATTAGCTCAAATAGTGTCAAGGCAGATTATGGCAGTAAAATCAGTTCACAGTGAGAAAGGTATTCATTCACTCACATTCCACCTGCCACAAGTTACATGGTACAATGATTCCTCTGAATAGTTGTATGATATTTTGCTTTTGGACAATCTTGGGCTTTGCAATAAGGAAGCGTTAATAAGTAGAGAAGACGATTTTACAATGAAAAGAAACTGGCATCAGCAATAACGTGGAAAATGAGGATATTCTCCAAATTATGTCAGGATTCAGTGACACTGATAGGCAACTTGATAGCTGAATGTACAGTCTTGGTTGATGAGAGGTGCCAAAATTGGTTGATCTCACAAGAAACTGTGTCAAGTGATGGTTCTTTGAAGAAAGTGATGACTTTTAAGAAATAAAGAATCCATGAAGTGCAGTTACTCATCCCAGGAATGAGTGGGTTAACATATGATGAGCGTTTGACAACACTGGGCCTATATTCGCTGGAGTTCAGAAGAATGAGGGGAAACGTACAGAATAGTGAAAGGCTTGGATAGAGTGGATGTGAAGAGGAGGTTTCCATTAGTGGGAGAGTCTGGGACGAGAGGTCAAAGCGTCAGAATTAAAGGACGTTCTTTTAGGAAGGAGATGAGGAGGAATTTCTTCAGTCAGAGGGTGGCAAATCTGTGGAATTCTTTGCCACAGAAGGCAGTGGCGGCAACGTCAGTGGATATATTTAAGGCAGAGATAGACAGATTCCTGATTAGTCAGAGGTTATGGGGAGAAGGCAGGACAATGGGGTTAGGAGGGAGAGATAGATCAGCCATGATTGAATGGCGTAGATTTGATGGGCCGAATGGCCTAATTCTACTCCTATCACTTATGACCTTATGATCAACCGTTACACTGTGTGAGAACTAGCTATGGAATCATCAATAGAACAAATTCAGAAAGATGATTGGTGGGAATGTTTATTAATACCCATAACACTTGACCCCTCGAGACCCTAGAAAATAAATAACATGCAACAGTACAGATCTGTGGTGACACAAAAGCAAGAGAGGGAGATTCGAGGCATACACCCAGTTGTCGGAGAGGAAACTTATAAATACCACTGGGATTATGGAGTCAGAAGGGCAGATTGAAGGAGGTCAGGACTTCCTCAATAGTAAGGTTCTGGGAAATCAGGCCAGGGCTGGACAAAGTCTGGCAAGTGATAGGTGGGTGCAGCTGAAGGGGGTTTGTTTGGCCAAAGGGTGGACAAAAGCCAGAGATGAAAAGGAGGCAAGAGGGTGTCAGATAAGGAGAGAAGCGGAGTGAAGTGTAAAGCCAGAGGGAGGGATATGGGTGGAAGGGGATGGCAGGCCGGGGAATAGGGAAGGTATAGTGGGATTAATGGGTGCCCACCCATTTTTCCCCACTATCCTGCCTCCTCCACCCACCTATCCCCTTCCTCCCAGATGTTAGCCGAGTTACTCAGGCACTTTGCATTATACGGCAGTATCTTCAAAAGAACAACCATCATTGAGGAAAGCAGCTCATCACCACCTTCTAAAGTCACAGTCACGGTGGCGCAGCGGTAGAGTTGCTGCCTTTCAGCGAATGCAGTGCCAGAGACACGGGTTCGATCCCGACTACCGGTGCTGTCTGTACGGAGTTTGTACGTTCTCCCCATGACCTGCGTGGGTTTTCTCCGAGATCTTCGGTTTCCTCCCACACTCCAAAGACGTACAGGATTTGTAGGTTAATTGGCTTGGTAAATGTAAAAATTGTCCCGAGTGGTGTTAATGTGCGGGGATCGCTGGTCAGCGCGGATCAGGTGGGCCGAAGTGCCTGTTTCCGCGCTGTATGTCGAAACTAAACTAAACTAAGCTCAGTTAGAGAAGATGAACTAATATTCTTTCTTTTAATAATGATCATACCTCAAAATGAATTAGAGAAAAATAACATGTCTATCCTTGGCAGCTGCTTTATATATAACTAGAGCTTGTCACTTAATCCTTCACAATAAATACTTTATAAAAATACATGTAATAGGTTCCATATTCACTTTGGTGTAATTCTTTATTTATACAAATATAAGCTCTTGCAGGTAGATGTTCCTCTTGGTGGGTGGTTAGAGTATTCAATACTATTTTGTTCATTTCGTTTAGTTTAGGGACACAGTGCAGAAACAGGCCCTTCAGCCCATCATCCGCACCAACCCGTGATCCCCATACGCTATCCTACACACGAGGGACAATTTACACCCATACCAATCCAATTAACCTACAAACCTGTATGTCTTTGGAGTGTGGGAGGAAACCAAAGATCTCGGAGAAAACCCATGCGGTCACGGGGAGAACGCTCAAACTCCGTACAGACAGCACCCGTAGTCGGGATCGAACCTGGGTCTCTGGCGCTGCAAGCGCTGTAAGGCAGAAACTCTAGCACTGCGCCACCGTGCCACACCACAGTACTTAGAGTCATAGAGTGATACAATGTGGAAACAGGCCCATCGGCCCAACTTGCCCACACCGGCCAACAATGTACATTTCTGCATTAAAAGGTGCCCAATCTCTGGCAATACCATCTAAATGGTATTTTGTGGGGTTTTTTTTTGTTGTACGATGGTAAATGTCAACAACAAATCAGATCAAATTTGAATATAAACTCGTTAATGGCCCACACGACCCAGAAATCAGCTCCTTGACCTTCAGAAGTGGGAGCAACAGAATCCGCTCCAGCCGAGAGCAAGAAGAAATATATTACAGCTGGGTTGGGAAGTAGCAACATTTTTTCACCATCATTCCCCAGTGTCACACTTGCTTCCAATTACATGAGCAATTCAGCAAGCCTGCTAACTCTCATTAGGGACATATGTCTGCTCTAGAGGAGCCGCCAGCATTTAAAAAAAATACATACTTTCAATTTATCTAATAATTTAACAGTTGTAATATTCGTGTATTTCACTTGAGATTGTACTTGCTTGTGCAGAAACCTGAACTTGACTACATTTAGAAGACCATATAAAGTAGGCCCTCATTATACACGGGACTCATTCTTTCAATGTGTATAATAATTAGTGGGGAGCCCGTGCTCCATTGTACCCCTCCCATACACTGAGCGCGCCTGGAAATTCATCCCAGGTCCGTGTAGAGACTCAGAACCCTTTCCCCCAGAGGGCACAGCTTTAAGGCAAGGGGGACAACGTTTAAAGGAGATTTAAAGGAGGTGACTTTTTTTTTCACACACACAGAAGGTGGACAGTGCCTGGAACGAGCTGCCAGGGCTGGTGGTTGAGGCGGATACGATAGTGGGATTGAAGATACTTGTGGATAGGCATAGGGATATGCAGGGAATGGAGGCATACGGATTGTGCGCAGGTACGTGAGAGTTGGTCCTGGCGTCATGTACGGCACAGATATTGTGGGCCAAAGGGCCTGCTCTCGTATTGCACTGTTCTATGTCTGGAGTCAAGTTAGTGAATTGGCAGACATTTGTGAAGCAGAGGACAGATTGGAGTTGGTTAAGTAATGCCAACCTGGAATAAACGTCCGTGGCACTTGTCTGACTGCTGCAAAAGGCATTTAGAACTGCGGGCTTTATATGATGGAGCGCGCCCGTACAAAATATTATACCTTAATGATCTTATAGGCAAGGTCAAGTTATTAAAGCAATTAGATTTTATTCCCCGTTTGCATTTTCTCTTGGCAAAGTGAATGTCCTAATGGGAGTCTTGCAGTTGCCTGATGCAATCCAGAACCTCCTAAACAAAATGTGGCCAATTTGTGATAAGTGGCTCCACAGGGGGACGAAAAAAAAACTTCCACGCTATTGAAAAGCTGCAAAGAGTTTGCACGGCAGAGTTTTACAGCAGAGAAGGTCTGTCACTTTTACGTGCCTGCAATATCTCTGTGTAAATCAGGTGATATTCACAACCCTATGTTCCTGTTGCTTTGAAGAGGTGCCATAGCAATTGAACACCACTCTGATGTAGAGCTCTCAGAAGAAAAAGGTGAAGCAAAGGTGGAGATGAATACAAAGTGGCCCATTAGAGAACATCCGGAATTTATCTGAGGGCTGCTTAAAACACAAAGTGTTGGAGGGTCAGGCAGCATCTGTGGAAAAAAAATGGATTGGCAATGTTTTGGGTCGGGATCTTTCTTCATTCAGACTGTTGATGAGAATGTGAAGAAAATAAAGTAATTGGATTATTGACAGTCATTGCAGGCTCAGTGGGCTGGAAGGCCTATTTCCAAGCTCTGAGTCTGGGATTCTAATTTGCCTTGTACGACAGCAGAAATTTCATTACATGCTTCGCAGGTGGATCATGAAACAAAATGTTGACTTTCAGCAACATGAGACGATACTTGAGCAGATATGCAAAACCATGTTCAAATATTTAATGAGTGCAAGCAGTAGAGAGTTGTGTAGGAAAATAACTGCAGATGCTGGTACAAATCAAAGGTATCACAAAATGCTGGAGTAACTCAGCGGGTCAGGCAGCATGCTGCCTGACCCGCTGAGTTACTCCAGCATTTTGTGATACCTTCGGTAAGCAGTAGAGAGGTGGATAAAATGAGAGAGGGAATTAGAGTTAGGAATTTGCTCACTGCAGACTTGAGCTGTAATGATAGGCATTTAAGAGATAGGAAAAGATATGTGCATGGAGATTCAACAACCCTGAAACATATGTGGGTGTACAGATTGATGTCCTATCCCAATTGTTGCATCGCGTGACTTTTAGATCTTGCGATCCACCAACAAAGATTGATGCAGCATCGTGGACCATTACCAGATCATGAAGGGTTGGGGATAAGAATGCCCCAGTGATCAAAGGTCCAACTGGGACCTGGGCAGTGAGAGTAGTCGGGCATCATACATTGGGCCCAGGAGAGGGGTAAAGCATTTGGGCAGCAGCCAAAATCACTGTCTCGTGGAGAGTTGGGAGTTGGGAGAAGGTGTGAGTATCAGAGCCTTGAATGGAAAGATAAGAAGCCCAAAGTTGAGGCACCCGGGAATTATAAGAAGCGAGTTGTGGAGATTCAGGTTTCAGAGACTGGTTGGTTGACGAGAGGAGATATGTGGGTGTTAGGGTGATGATGATGGAGAGGGTATGCAGAAGAGTGTCCCAACCTAGAAGTTTCATTAAAACCTGCATGTTATTCATTGCCCAACATCAATTGACCTTGGAATGACAAGCACTACTTTCCTGATAAATGTATCAGAAATAATGTATCAATGGACCGATCACAACTGATGAGAATCACTGTGCAATGTGATTGACACTCGGGAATATTTCTGGTGTACCTGCATTTCTAGCCCACCATCCTGTTCTATTAAAAAAGGGAGGATAAAAGTTTCACGAACGAGAGTTTTCAGGTTTGTTTCAGTGCCCCTGAGGTTTAGAGGAACCGCAGATGCTGGTTTATACCGATGACTTTTGATAACATGCAGGATAACAGTCTTCCAAACATACAATTCCATAACAATAACTCAGCAGAACAAAAAAAATACAAAGCTATGTAATTATCTCCAGTATGGATTATAAGAGTCGATGTCTTATTTTTAAGACATCTTGTTGAATATTTGTTTCTATGGCTCAGATAAGAATCAGCCCTGGAGATAACAAAAAAATCTTGGCAATGGCATTTTATTTCTGTGATATTGGTAATAAAAATATAAATGCCATAGATCTTTCTGAAATATGATATTTGCGGTGGGGATATGTAGGCCAAAGGAACTAAAGAACAGGTTTTAGACAGTTAATGACGTTATTCAATGCTCTTTTTCAATATGCTCTGAAATAACTGAACCTGTGGCAAAGACAGTTTGGAAGAATGGAATAAGGGAAAAATTGCTGGCAGCATGCAAAGTTTATTTTAGTACAATTAAGTTTCTGTAGGGCAATGTTTTAAGGCCTGTCCCAACTTAGGCGATTTTTTAGGCGACTGCCGGCGACTGTGAAAGTCGTAGCAGATCACCAACATTTTCTTTTACCCTACGACAATGACCACAACAATGTTTAGTCAGGTCGAGATTACACCGTCTTCGGAAACATCGCGAAATTCCCACGCTTATCAATGCTTCTCCGGCGTCTTAATTTTCGTTGAAAACACTGACAAGTCTGTAATTACTTGAGAGTTTTGAAATATAACATCTTGCCCGGGTTACTTGAAAACCAAGCTTCATGGTAACAAGGCATAAACTGGATTGCCTTCCAGTTTACTAATAGCAGTATTAAGAAATTTAATTTAAAACGTGGTTAAATGGATTTTTGTGCGGAGTGTAGGCATTCTTTGAATATGTACGGGAGATGCATATCTGGTTTCTGGTTGCATATCTGGGTTGGGAGCCTACTTTAAATGTAATCGCGGATGGCCATAAACATCGCAAAAAGTCCCACACTTACCTGACCGTCAAACTGTCTCCTCCAATCTACCTGTCAAACATCCTGACGGTATATAAATTGGTTAAACACAAGTATTTTATGGTATCTTCAAATGACTTTACTTAATTTAATATTACGTGCTTCTAAATGCATCTAAGAGAACTTAGCAAACCTGGGGACAGCATGCGACAGCGCCCGCAATAAGCTACGATACCTGGCGACAAGCCAGCTGTCGCTGAGAAATTTCAAACCAGTTAATTTCTCAGCGATGTGCCGAGATCCACTACGATTCTTTGAAGACTCCTCACGATCATGCCCGCGACACCCCGGCGAACTGTCGATGACAGCCTAGTCACTGGCAGTCGCCTTAAAATCGCCTGTGGGACAGGCCCTTATTAGCAGTTCCTGCGATGGAGAAGCATGCTAGATTGAAATAGTTTATACCCAGAAAAGAAAATGTTGCATGCCTTTGCCCATGGACTATGAATCCTTGATACACAAAACATGTGTGTGTTTTTTTTTGTGCATCAAAAATTTAGATTATTGACAAATCGACTTGGAGGCCATTGCTCACATTCAGAGAGGCTCAGGTTGTGTTCTGCAACATGAATAGTGACAGCATTCAGACTTTCACCTATAAAGTCTTGACTAATGTTTTAATGGCGTTATGAACCTGTAACTAATTTGCAACATTTGGAGAGGACTTTCAGCTAAAGAAATCAATTAAATATTTTCTAAGATCAAGATTCCAATTTTGTTTCCCTAAATTTCAGATCTGACGCCTTGATTCTTAAAAAAAAAATCTTAATCCTGTCTGAACATATATTAAACTTAACGTGTCGTACAATTACATTATGGCAGGTCAGAATCAAAATCAGAATCAGAATAACCTTTATTGTCATCCAAAAAAACAAGTCTTTTGGACGAAATTCCGTTACCCACAGTCCAACAATAAGAGCAATAAAAATAAGCAATAACACACTCAATCACAAACCAACACAAAACAAAAAAAAGAAACATCCATCACAGTGAGTCTCCTCCAGTCACCTCCTCACTGTGATGGAAGGCCAGAATGTCTTTTCTCTTCCCCTGCCGTCTTCTCCCGCGGTCAGGCTGTTGAAGTTGCCACATTCCAGGCCGTGCCGGATGGTGAAAGGTCCGCTGCGGGCCGACCCAAGCCCCGCGATTCGGGGCGGGCGAAGACGCTGCCGCTGCCGGAGCTCTCGATGTCGGCCCCCACTAAGGGGCCTTCGAGCTTCCGATATCCACGTGGCCCGCGGCCGAAGCCTCCGGAGCCTCCGAAGGCGTGTCGCAGCCGCTCTCGCAGCGCCACCACAGCCTCAGAAGGCAGCCAGCTCCACAGATGGTAAGTCCGGTCCTTGGGCTCTGCGAACCAGAGCCCAGGTGGTCCCAGCTGGATGCCGCCAGCTCCAGGTGTTTGGCCGATGGTAGGCCGCAGCGGGAATGGAGACACGACCCAGAAAAAAAGGTTGGGTCTCCGTTCGGAAGAGACAATTTTACAGTCCACCCCCCCCCCCACACATAGTACACAACCACAAAAAACACTACATCACATCTAAACATTACAATTAAGACAAAAAGCAACTAAAAACACAAAAGACAAACGGACTGCAGGTGAGCCACAGCTGCTGTACAGTGCCGTCATTTTTATCTACCTTTGGGTTTTTGGTTCATAAGCATATTTGAATAAATGTAATCATTCAAATGACTGTGTTGAAAGTTAAGGACATCGCATTTTACTTAGTAAATAGAAATCTACATAGAACATAGATCATAGAAGACCATTGCACATGAACAGGCCCTTCAGCCCATAATGTCTGTGCTGAACATAATGCCAAGGTCAAATCCTTACTATCTGCACATAACCAATCCCCCTCCATTTCCTGCACACCAATGTGCCTTTTGGGTCGAGAATCTTCAGACTGAGGGTCAGAGGAAAGGGAAACTAGAGATATCGATGGTGATATAGAAAGATATAGAACATCCTTGTCTCACACGTTTGGTCTTTCCCATCTCTAACTTTCGTTCAACCATCCCCAATCAAAACTGCCCCTCATCTGTATCCACCTATCACTTAAGAGAGACGCAAAAAGTTGGAGTAACTCAGCGAGACAAGCAGCATCTCCGGAGAGAAGGAATGGGTGACGTTTCTGGTTGAGACCCTTCTTCAGACTGGTTAGGGATAAGGGAATCGAGAGATATAGATGGTGATGTGGAGAGATAAAGAACAATGAATAAAAAAGATGCCAAAAAGTAACGATGATAAAGGAAACAGGCCATTGGTAGCTGTTTGTAGGGTGAAAATGAGAAGCTAGTGCGACTTGGGTGGGGGACAGATAGAGAGAGAAGGAATGCCGGGGTTACCTGAAGTGAGAGAAATCAATATTCATACCACTGGACTGTAAGCTGCCCAAGCGAAATATGTGATGCTGTTCCTCCAATTTGTGTTTAGCCCACCTATCACTTGCCAAGTTGTGTCCAACCTCCACTTCTCTCCCAGATTTCTCTCTCCCCTCACTACAATCAGTCCAGACCCAAAACACACCTACCCATGTTCTCCAGGAAGGCAGCCTGACCTGTTGAGTTACTCTAGCACAAAGGCTTTATGTCTTTTTGATTTCTTTATGTAAGTTTAGGCTGGGATTCGATGAGAAAGAAGCATAGAAAGTTGCATTTACGAAGGTGGACTGAATGTGTGGTTTTGAAATTGGGGGAAAATGGATTACAACCGTAAACTGGCAAGATGTGCAAAAGATTTTGCAAGCATCTACACTGAAATTCAAAATTTATCAACTCTACTCGAGAAGAAATGGAAACAGGAAGCAGGAAAATCCAGGTCAGTTAGCCTAATATCAGATGTTAGAAAAATATTGAAAACCCATTATTAAAGCGGTAGGAATAATGTGCTTAGAAATACGCAAAGTGAGTCAGCAAGATATCATGAAGAGGGAATCATGTTGACAAATTATTTATGAAGTTTGAAAAAGTGTTAGTAAAAGATGTTTTGTAAATATAGAACTTAGTGCATTAGTGGAATGGATAGACTCGCCGATTTAAGAGTAATAATTTGGTATGGATTAAAGACCAAAGATGAAAGATATTGGATAAAAAGTTATTTGACAGACAAAAAAAAGAGTAGGGACTAACAGGTTATTTTTTTAATTAGCTGGAAGGATGGAAGTATCATTGCTGAGACTGTTAAAATCTGGCAAAATAATGCATGGGGAAGCATCACACAGTGAAGCTTAGAGCTTCACAGCTTTATACAGCACAGAAACAGGCCCTTTGTCCAACACATCCAAGCCGGCTTAGATGCCCATCTAAAGTAGTCCCATTTGCCCATATTTGGCTCATATACCTCAAAGCCTTTCTTATCTATGTACTCATCAAAATATCTTTTAAATGTTGTTATTATACCTTCCTCAACTTCTTCTTCTGGCAGTTCATTCCACATACCCATCACTCTCTGAATGAAAGAGTTTCCCCTCCGTTTCCTAATAAATCTTTTCCCTCTCACCTTAAACCTATGTCCTCTAGTTCTTGATTCTGGGAATCCCCAATCCTGGGAATATAGTATCATTTGACTGGAGAGCACAGAAACAAAGCCTTTCACTGGGTCTTGGCATGTGCGATGACAATAAACCAATGCCAATACCAAGAGAAGCAAAGGAGGAGATTTCAACTTCATTGTTAGCTGCAGGTGAGGTGCCAGAAGACTGGAGGAGAGCTCATGTTATCTCCCCGTTCTAAAAGGAAGTTTGGATAAACCTGAAAAATACAGGCCAGTGAGCCTTGTGTCAGTGATAGGGAAGTCTGAGAAGATCCTGAGAGACAGGGTTTATTTTCATTTACACAGGCAGGGATTGATGAGGAGTCATAGTTTTGTAGAGGGGAGATCATGTTCACAAATCTCATTGAGGGTTTCTTTTCGGATGTCAGTAAGAAAATTGGTGAAGGCAGAGAGATAAACATGGTTTATGTGGACATCAGCAAGGCTTTTGAAAAAGTCTCACATCTTAGGGTGCGAGCTTATCAGTGAAGATTTCGGGAGATGAAGTGAGGTTTTTGGGGAAGACCCAGGAGAGACACGAGATGTTTTTAAGGAGTGAGCTATGATCAAAGACACACTGCGTGAAAGGATGTAAATTCATGATAAGTTTTAGCAACAGTGCCCTGCAAGGTTGCATTCACAGCCCCTTATTCGACCTGGAAATGTATGAGTGTGCGGGCAACATTCTGCACATACAGTGTTGAGATGTCTAAACTAAGCTACTGTGAGTCTGATGCTGGTTGATATAAAAGTCTTCATTCATCAAATGAAACAGACATTTTTCTTGAAGACCCCATCGTTAAAATCTCCAAAACTCAAAGCACATAGGGTTTATATATGGATAGACACAAAATGCTGGAGCAACTCAGTGAGTCAGGCAGTATCTCTGGAGAAAAGGAATAGGTGATGTTTCAGGGAGAGACCCTTCTTCAGTCCCGAAACGTCACCTATTCCTTTTCTCCAGATATGCCGCCTGACCCACTGAGTTGCTGCAGCACTTTGTGTCTATCTTCAGGGTAAACCAGCATCTGCAGTTCCTTTCCACACATTATTTCTGACAGTCAGCTAACCTAGAGGGCGCTGTTTAACCTTCAGCCAGAGGTTTCTCAATTGCTTTGTGGCATATTCTAGCCATCGTTCCCACACATCCCCTTTACATTGTGGAAGGCCTTGGTTACCAGGCTAAGCAGCTATCCACTTTCATTATATAATGCGGAATATGATTATGTAAACCAAATACCACACAGCATTGTCGTACATTCAATGGACAATAGACAATGTGCAGGAGTAGGCCATTCGGCCCTTCGAGTCAGCACAACCATTCAATGTGATCATGGCTGATCATTCTCAATCAGTACCCCGTTCCTGCCTTCTCCCCATACCCCCTGACTCCACTATCCTTAAGAGCTCTATCTAGCTCTCTCTTGAATGCATTCAGAGAACTGGCCTCCACTGCCTTCTGAGGCAGAGAATTCCACAGATTCACAACTCTTTGACTGAAAAGGTTTTTCCTCATCTCCGTTCTAAATGGCCTACCCCTTATTCTTAAACTGTGGCCCCTGGTTCTGGACTCCCCCAACATTGGGAACATGTTTCCTGCCTCTAACGTGTCCAACCCCTTAATAATCTTATATGTTTCGATAAGATCCCCTGTCATCCTTCTAAATTCCAGTGTATACAAGCCTAGTCGATGATTCGGCCGATGTATACCATAATGAGCCATGTTCATTGATCAAATCTGTCCTTTTAATTTCAGACTGATTGCTGCATGCAACATACCATGAGAATAAATATTCTGAAGACTGGTCATTGTTTTGCATTAATGGTTGCTACTTCAATATAATTTTAAACCCCCTGAATAATCCCTAACAAAGACCATTTACAAGGTTGCAAGTGATACCATTGTAGTGGGTTAGGCCTCAGTCCATGATGAGATGGAGCACAGGAAGGAGATAGAGAGTTCGGTTGCACGGTGTCAAGACAACAATCTCTCCATCAATGTCAGCAATATAAGCAGCAGGCCACTGAAGTCACCAGGTGTGGTGGAGTGGGCAGCGCGGGCTGTATCAGGGTGTCGAGTTGGCCGAGTGCTTCAAGTGTCTCAGTGCAAATATCGGTAACAGTTACAGTCACATTGATGCTACCGCCAAGTGTACTTCCTCAGAAGACCAGGAAAATTCAGCACGGAACCCCAATGACTCTGCCAATCTCCACAGATGCACCATAGAAAGCATCCTATCTGGACGCATCACAGCTTAGTATGGCAACTGCTCTGCCCAAGACAGCAAGAAATTGCAGAGAGTTGTGAGCACAACCCTGCCTGCTACACAAAACAGTCTCTTACCCTCCCCCCTTGCCTTCCCCATCGATTTGATCTGTTGCTCACGTTGCATTTTAGAAGTTGCTATCAATATCAAGGATAACCCAAACCAGGTCATTCCTCCTTCTCTCTTCTCCCATCTCTCCTCAGGCAGGAGATAATAAAAGCTTGAAAGCACATACCAGCAGATTGAAGAGCTGCTTCTTCCCCACTGTTATCAGACCCTTGAATGGAGCTCTCGTGAACCAACAATGAATTCTTGATCAACCAACCTACCATGTAGCCACCCTTGCCCTCTCGCTGTAGCTGTAACACTATACTCTGGCTGCTGCTTACTTTTCTCTTTTGCACGTCCTGATGTACTCGCGTGCAGTAGGATTTGCCTGGACAGCATTCAAAACAGTTCTTCACTGTATCTCGGGATATGTGACAATAATTAAGCAACATCAATACCAAGCCACTTTGACAATTGCTGTTGAAGATAAAATGATCTACCTGCTTGTGTACAGTCCGTTTGTTTAAACTTTGCTTTGTGTATGCCCCAAGAACCATAGGCTTCTGCAACACTTATCAAATTAGAAGTGGTTGTTTTTCTTTGTGATGTGTCCTTTTTCAAACCCATGAGAGGCGGCAGCAGCCTTCAACACAGGCCCTATGCTCCTCGCTCAGTAGATCCCCTCCAGCAGAGTCTTAATATATCTGATTTGTCAATGTCATCATCACTGCTAATCTCTTCACAACCCACGTCAACTTTGAAGTCTAAAAATGATTCATTCTACAGAGCATTTGCAGTTTGAAGGCACTAGCTGGGGACAGAAATTCATTTAAAAGTAATGGAGAAACAGAATTTGCTTTCAATTCCGATGTCTGACGAATAAACAGCATTTTATTCTGAGAAATATCGATATGATTCCCCAATTTTGTTTGGAGAGTCAATTCTTATCAGCAAAACTATATTAATAATGAATGGTGTAAGAAAGAACCGCAGGTGCTGGTTTAAACCGAAGATAGACACAAAAGGCTGGAGTAACTCAGCGGGACAGGCAGCATCTCCGGAGAGAAGGAATGGGTGACGTTTCAGGTCAAGGCCCTTCTTCAGACTGGTTAGGGATAAGGGAAACGAGAGATACAGATGGTGATGTGGAGAGGTAAAGAACAATGAATTTAAGAGAAATGCAAAAAACTAACGATGATAAACGAAACAGGCCATTGGTAGCTGTTTGTAGGGTGAAAATGAGAAGCTAGTGCGACTTGGGTGGGGGAGGGATAGATAGAGAGGGAATGCAGGGGCTACCTGAAGTGAGAGAAATCAATATTCATACCACTGGGCTGTAAGCTGCCCAAGTGAAATATGAGATGATGTTCTGCCAATTTGCGTTTAGCCTCACTCTGACATGGAGGAGACCAAGGACAGAAAGGTCTGTGTAGGAATGGGACTGCAACTGGGAGATCAGATTGGTTCAGGCGGGCTGAGCGAAGGTGTTACGTGAAACGATCCCCCAATCTACGTTCGGTCTCGCCGATGTATAAGAGTCCACGTCTTGAACAACAGATACAGTAGATGAGGTTGGAGGAGGTGCAAGTGAACCTCTGCCTAACCTGAAAGGACTGTCGGGGTCCCAGGACTGAGCCGAGGGAGGAGATATAGTGACAGGTGTTGTACGTTCTGTGGTTGCAGGAGAAGGTACCTGGGGAGGGGGTGGTTTGGGTGGGAAGGGATGAGTTAATCAGGGAGTTGCAGAGTGAACGGTCTCTGAGGAAGGCGGAAAGGGCTGCAGATGGGAAAATGTGGCTAGTGGTGGGATCCCGTTGGAGGTGGCGGAAATTTTGGAGGATTATGTGTTGTACGCGACGGCTGATGGGGTGGAAGGTAAGGTGTCTTTTGCGACAGGGGGAGGGGAGGGGGAGCAAGGGCAGAGCTGCGGGGTACCGAAGAGACACGAGTGAGGGCCTCGTCTATGATGGGGGAGGGTAACGCCCGTTCCCTAAAGAATTAAGACATCTCACATTTTCTTGTACGGAACACCTCATCTTGGGCGCAGATGCGGCGTAGACTGAGGAATTGGGAGTGAGGGATAGAGTCTTTGCAGGAGGCAGGGTGGGAAGAAGTGTAGTCGAGATAGTTGTGGGAGTCAGTGGGTTTGTAAATAATAAATGGATTGCTTTCAAATAAGAAAATATTGACTTGTTCAACATTCAAAAATGCTATATCTTTTGTAATAAATCACTCTTTCTCAATTGTGGTGAGGAGTTTTGAAAGGTTTATGTATTTCTGACATTGGAGTACGAAATTAAGTCGCTTTCAAATGGCCAATATTCGGGAAGTTTATTTTTATCCTTGAAGCAGTGAAATTAAATTTAGAATGTAAATGTGCAATATATTTTTCCAATGCAAACACAATTTGAATTCTAAAACTACCTGGGGTTACCCAAGATCTTAGCTGGAGGGTGATTACGTTGTCAGTTCTCTAAGAGAATCTAATGAGTTCTAATCCCACATTTGACTGGTAAACCTTAAATTGTATTCTTGAATTTTAGAGAAAAATTATAATCACTATTTCCATGTCCTAATAAGGTGAGAAATGAATCTAACTTAACAATAATGCAAAATCCTTTGTCTCTACCAAATTACTAAGTTTATCAGAATAACACCAAAAGCCACAATAGAAATGCATTAAGCTCTCCTTATTCAGTTTAGTTTAGATTAGAGAAACAGCATGAAAACAGGCCCTTCGGCCCACTGGATCCATGCAGGCCAGCGATCCCCGAACACTAACACTATCCTACCCACGCACACACACAAAGGACAATTTACAATTTTACCAAGACAATTAGCCCACAACCTTGTTCGTCTTTGGAGTGTGGGAGGAAACCGGAGCACCCGGAGAAAACACATGCAGGTCACGGGGAGGATGAACAAACTGTATACAGATAGCACCTGTAGTCAGGATCGAACTCGTGTCTCTGGTGCTGTAAGGCAACAACTCTACCACTGTGCCACTGTGCCACCCAGTTCCCTTTATACAATTGGAAAAAAGGAGATACATGTGGGGCAAAATATACATATTGAAAAAGGTTTTATTTTTATTTTACTTGCCATTGACTCACTAGTGCATGACTCCCAGAAACCCTTCCAATTTTCCAATTACAGGGTTAAGAATCAAAAAAGTACCTGCATACTCCAAAATGTGTGTTAAAGTAATACCTTCTTAATAACAGAATTCAACTTTTCCCAGTAACAGATCTTGTTATCTGAACAATACAATTTTTGCTTTGTGCGCGTCTCCCTTCTACAATGCAGGCGTTGCACTTTAAGTTTTCCAATCTTCTGGGACTTCTTCAGAATCAAGGGAATATTGATGATTTTCAATCAAGACATTCACTATCTCTGCAGATACTAAAGGAAATGGAAGAAAAGGAAGGGTGTTTGGGAAAGGCAAACGGATTAGTGGAGGAGGGGGGTGGGAGGGGGGTGAAGTAAGTTACTTATAATTGCATCCAATCTAATTAATTAATGTCCAGAAATTAAAAAATACTGCAGTTGCTGGAAATTTGGAATTAAAACAGAAAATGCAAGAAATATTTACAAGGTAAAGCAGAATCCATGGAGAGAGAAACAGTTAACATTCATGTCCATGCCCCTTCACCTGATGAAGGGTCCCACACCTCTAAGGTTAATTGTTTCTCTTTCCACATATCCTGCCTGTCCTGCTGAATATTAATTCCTTTTATTGTAGATTTAAACGGAAATTTAAGTCGGAATGGGTGTATCTCTGGTGGCGAATCCACTGAAGGCAATTTTCCATCTCTGTCATTCATAAGTTCTAGGAGCAGACTTAGGCCGTTCGGCCCATCAAGTCTAACCCGCAATTCAATCATGGCTGATCTATCTTTCCCTTCCAACCCCTTTCTCTTGCCTTCTCCTCTTAACCCCAGTAGGCACTAACAGAAGCAAGCTGCATGTTTAACATATTATATTTTGTGTTAATGTGTTTGATTATTCTTATTGAATGTGGCAAACGTCACAGTTGCGAGGCTCCTCTCCTCACCTGTGATATTAGTGTCGGCTGCACGATGCAATGTATGACCTAAAAATTAGGCTGACTCAACGAGACTAGCATCTTTGCAAAGAACTAAATAATTTACAAAATGAAATGGCCCATTAATTAAAAGTGACCATATGACTAATTTCCTCTGGGGAAATTGTGTAGTGGTAAATTCTACCATGTACTTAGAACTATCATTATTTTGATAAGCAAAACCATTTTCCTATGACAAGATGAATGCTTGCATCTAATGTGCCTCAACTCATCAACATATAAACTGCACAATAACGAAACTCTTCATCTCTCTACATCATTCTTACTGGAATTTATTATGATGTTCTTGTTCATTACTGGTGCCATCTCCAATTTAGAAGTCAGTCCATTTTAAAATGATGGGTAGGTGTCTTGATGAGGCAGACTGTGGGTAGAAGTTAATAAAATAGCATGCGAAAATATGTGCAAATTTCATCAACTTGTCATTAGTAATAAAGATAAGTGTTGTGTGGGGAAATTCACAATCTGCAAATTTTATAATACTTCCCTTTACATTCTTCCCACAGAAACTGCTGAAGTATCACAATCAAAACCATTCAATCTTGTATCTAATACAAAAGAAGAATGAAATGTGCATACTCGGTGAAATAAAAAATGTTCAGATTTACTGGCAGGATTTGGATTTTTAAGTGTGTTGTCTTAAAAGGTAGAAGCTAATTCACACGAGGCATAAAGGTTGGGTTTGGGAATCAAACATTTACATGACATAGCTGTTTGGAATAGAATGTGCTTTATATCAGTCGAGATAAGAAGAAACACTACAAATACTGGAAATCTATAGAAGGCCTAAAAGTGCTGACATTACGCTGTATTTAAATTTGCATCTGAAAGAGAAGAGGTCAATATTTCATGCACAACCTCCAGAAGAAGTATAAGAAAATAACTGCAGATGCTGGTACAAACCGAAGGTATTTATTTTACAAAATGCTGGAGTAACTCAGCAGATCAGGCAGCATCTCGGGAGAAAGGGAATGGGTGACGTTTGGGGTGGGGCTCGACCCGAAACGTCAACCATTCCTTCTCTCCATAAGAAGTATCATCAGTTCTGATTAAAGGTCACAATTGAACTGGTGTCCAACTTTTTACTCCAATGGAATGATTGAGCTGGTTGCCTTGTCAGCATTTCCTTGCTCAAACCGCACATCTGCTCATATTTCTGGGACGATTTTTATGTTTGGATGCATTCAAAGTTGTGCTTGAAAAGAAGGTCAGTTTGATTATAATGTGTAAAGGTAAAGAAAAAAAATCCTCACTACTCACAGAGCACGTGAAAAGGAATCGGCAGGGCTATGATTGGTGCATCAGACAGTTCATATTGTCTCCCCAGGCCCTGTGCATTCATGTGGCATCATGTCTTCCCACTGGCATGAAATATCTTTTAGACATTTTTTCCCCAATTAAGGAAATAATGGAAAAAAAAGTTATAATCAGGGAATACTGTTTACCATCAGAAATATAACTGACTCTTAAACAGACAGATGAAAAGAGAACTGTTTTAAACCAAGAAGCTGTGAACTTCAGTTGTCCCTTTCCTAATCTCCCATTGCAAATCCTTATTCAACCCTTTGAAATGAAAGGTCAATTGAATCTTCCATGACAGTCCATCTGGTCTCAAACTATAAAACCCAGGCAAAGTTGATTCCTTTAAAACAAGAATCACAAATACTCATATCAGTGAACCATTGCCATGGAAACGAAACACAAAGTTCATTTGATTCTGTTCTCAACTTGTATGGAAGTGACCCTTTATGGTTGGAAAATTCCATGGGAGCAAAGTGCACTTTATTCTTTCTGGTCAGACAGAAACAAGCAGGTTAGAACCAATGTGTTTGTTCTTTCTCCGAATAATTTTGAAAACTTCCTTGAAGTTGTGCTGATATTGGGTGAGAACCCTGCCCCATCTCAGTCACACTTTCAGAGGTTCCGATAGATGGAGCCCAAAACCAAGTTCATTTTCCTATTGTAAAATGCGTAACATCCATTGTACAATCCATTCAATGAAATGGATTGAATCTATGGCCACATAGCAGAAGCGTCCACGTCGTGGGGCTGGAAACTGGAAGCGTCCTGAGCTAACTCTGCTACCACCATCGTCTACTGTACAGGTGATGGCTCCCACTGATTGTCGTCAGAAGCTTGCGCCCTCTTCAGGACGGACGATGACACTAATGTAACATTTGAATGACGGACTCGAAAGAAGATTGAATCTATGGACTAATCCTTTGTAATTGGAGAATGCACTTTGTCCAATTATAAACTTTTAAAATGCCCTGGGGCATTTTTATAATGTTACTGGACAACAGTTTGGTCAATAGTAACCAAGCCACTGCAAAAGATTAAGGAATTTGGTTCACAAATTAGTGATAGCGTTAAATGAGTTTATACAATCTTTTAGGTTAGTTTAAAATGTCCAACACTGGAAGCGCCAAGATATCCCATAATCACATTTCAAACAAATGACCATGTGAAGTTTCCTTTAGGGGGGGGGGGGGTTTAAGCACAAGGAAACAAAATTATTTAGTTTAGTTTAGAGATACAGCGCGGAAACAGGCCCTTCGGCCCACCGAGTCCGCGCCGACCAGCGATCTCCTACAAACACTAGGGACAATTTTTACATTTACACCAAGCCAACCAACAAACCTGTACGTCTTTGGAGTGTGGGAGGAAACCGAAGATCTCGGAGAAAACCCACGCGGTCACGGGGAGAACATACAAACTCCATACAGACAGCACCCGTAGTCGGGATTGAACCCAGGTCTCTGAAAGCGCTGCAAGGCAGCAACTCTACCGCTGCCCCCACCTAAGTTATTCTTTAACTTAGAAACTAAGAACTGAGTCCAGACCATTCTACACCAATGTCAGCGGTCAATAGTTCTATATGTCTTTTAAGATCGCATTTCCAGGCTTCTTTCCTGGTCATGCTTTCAAAACATTGATTAATTTGCTCACATTTTTAATAAACCCATTTTCATATATATTAATAGAGTTCCATCAAGTTACCATTCCTATATACTGTACATGAAGAACATTTCCATGGACTTATCTTTTGTGCATAGCTAATTTGTTAAAATGAATCTGAAATGATTGAGCAAAATCAGACAGTCAAAACATTAATTTTTAAGTCAATTTGCATTAAATTTAAAATGTAATGATTTAAAGCATTGACTGATTTTGGTCGATCACTTCAAATTTTACACTGAGCACTAAGCAAATGGTTTTTGGAAGAAGATTGAGTGATAAGAGCCTTCTGAAAACTCAGACAATTTTGAAAATCTTTCTATGATGAATACATTCGAAGCAGAAAGATTTGGTTTCCATGTAAACACATTTTGTTATTGGTTCAGGGACACCTAGCCAGCACATGCTGTTTAACTCTTTCATAGTTCTTTTGTTACCCAGGATTGCCACGTTCTGTTGTCGAAATTATTTTGATACTGTAGCGACCATAGAGAATGGTCCAGGTAGTCGAACCCTCGGATTGGCCAGCGAGGTCACGTGGGAACGCGACCATGGGGATTGGTCCAGGAAACGACATCGCTGATTGGCCAGCGATGTCAGGTGCGCGTTTGGCGCCCGTTTTAGCCAGTTCGGCGAAGTCTTCAAGGAAGACAGTAAGTTTATATTGGTTGTCCTGTAACTTGTTGTTTTGACTCTGTATTCGTGTATTGCGGCTGCAATAAACTTCGTCTACAACTAGCAAGTTTCGGACTCGCCATAATACAGTATTTTTATCTTTATATTTTGATTTGAAGTCTTCTCATAGTCTCATAGTCATACACAGTAATAGGCCCTTTGGCCTTCCAAATCCATGCCAACCATCAAGTACCTATCCACACTAATCCCATGTGCCAGCACTCGGCCTGTAGTCTATTCGGCTTTGGTGATTCAAGTGCTCATCCAGAAGTTTCTCCTTTTAACTATTTTGACATTCTTCAAGCATGTGTTCCAGATCGCAACCACCATCTGGATGAAAATAATTTTCCTCAGATCCCCACTAACCTACAACTCCTCACGTTAAGCATGTGCCTGCTGGTTTTAGACACCTTTACTTATGGTGAAAGGTTTCTTACTAGCTACCCTATAATACCTCTCATAATGCTGTGTCCCTCTATTGGGTCCCCTTCAGTTTCCTTTGCTCAAACAAACCCAGCCCATCAAGTCTCTCCTCATAACAAAATATTCCAACCCAGGCAACATCTCAGTGAATCTCACCTGCACACTGACCAGCACAATAGTATTCTTCTAACTTATACTCATCTCAATAGCTTGCTGCAACACATTAATTTATAAGGTTAATCTCTCAACATATCTATATACTAAAACTCTCATTTGTTTGTTTGTTTTGTTCCTGAACTACAGCCAAAACGGTACACGACAGTGCGACAATTTTAGGCCCACCTTACTCACCGTCGTCCCTTTGGTGCTAATGGAAGAAGTTTAATTGAAATCGGTTTTATATTTTCAAAGTTATTCACATTTTAAAGTTTAAATCTATCTCCTAGGGAGGGGGGAGGGAGGGAGGGGTGGAGGGAGTGGGGGGGGGAAGGAAGGAGAGGGGAGGAGGGAGGATAAGGGGGATTGAGGGGGAGGGGACAGGAGGGGAGGAGGGAGAGGGGGTGGAGGGAGTGGGGGGACGGAAGGAGGGGGAGGATAAGGGGGGTTGAGGGGGGAAGGGGGAAGGGGAGGGGGAAGGGGGAAGGGGGAAGGGGGAAGGGGGAAGGGGGAAGGGGGAAGGGGGAAGGGGGAAGGGGGAAGGGGGAAGGGGGAAGGGGGAAGGGGGAAGGGGGAAGGGGGAAGGGGAAGGGGAAGGGGAAGGGGGAAGGGGGGAGAGGGGAGGGGGAGGGGGGAGGGGGAAGGAGGGGGGAGGGGGGAAGGGGGGAGGGGGGAAGGGGGGAGGACAGGGTGCTGCACCAATGCAGGAGAGGTTTGGGCCCAACGGGTCCACTTGGTCTAGTTTTAAATACAAGGCTGCGGCACTCAGTCACTTTGGCTCATTCATACTATTTTGCTCCATGTTTGCAATGCAAGGAGCAGTCACTTACATCCCCCCAAGGCCCCACATTCTCATCGACTCCCCTCATATTCTACCACTCACCTGTACACTAGGGCAATAGACAGAGGTCAATCAACCCAATTGTCTTTGGGAAGTATGGGGAAACAGAGTGGCTGAAACAAGCAAACGACGCAGTCACAAGGAGCGTGCAAACTCCACATAGTCAGTAGCCAAGGTCAGAATTGAACCCAGATCTCTGTTGCCGTGAGGCAGCGACTCTGCTGGCTGCACTACCGTGCCACGTGTACACTAATCATACAATTCAAGTGTCAGTATCCTTGTCAAGCTATAATTTTACTGTTACATTTTCCAGTCCTAAAATAGTATGCAAAAATAAAATGTTAATTCAGATGAAACAAATGTGGTCCTTGATTCCCCTACTCTGGATAAAAGACTGTGCATCTACCCGATCTATTCCTCTCATGATTTTGTATATCTCTCTAAGATCTCCCCTCATCCCCCTACGCTCCATGGAATAGTGACCCAGCCTACTCAACCTCTCCCGACAGCTCGCACCCTCTAGTCCTGGCAACATCCTTGTAAATCTTTTCTGAACCCTTTCAAGCTTGACAATATATCATATCATATCATATATATACAGCCGGAAACAGGCCCTTTCGGCCCACCAAGTCCGTGCCGCCCAGCGATCCCTGTACATTAACACTATCCTACACCCACTAGGGACAATTTTTACATTTACCCAGCCAATTAACCTACATACCTGTACGTCTTTGGAGTGTGGGAGGAAACCGAAGATCTCGGAGAAAACCCACGCAGGTCACGGGGAGAACGTACAAACTCCTTACAGTGCAGCACCCGTAGTCAGGATCGAACCTGAGTCTCCGGCGCTGCATTCGCTGTAAAGCAGCAACTCTACCGCTGCGCTACCGTACCGAAAATATCTTTCCTATAACATGGTGCCCAGTTAAATAAAGTTAAATGAAATAAAGAGATAATCTCTCTTGAATCAGTTCTTCGCTATGACAATAGAAGTCCAAAGAGAACGTGAAGCATTCAGTCATCTGTGCAGTAAAACAAGTTCTCCGGCCTAGTGAAGTCCTGTATTGAGTTGTTTTGATCTGAAATGCTTGGTCTGAAAGGGCAGTGGAAGCAAATTTGTCTGTAACTTCCAAAAGGGGATTGGATAAACACATGAAGGGGAATTATTTACAGGGCTGGAAGGGAAGAGAAGCAAATGAATCCTTCCAAGCTGCATCAGACTCTGTTTCATTGCACCCTCAGCCCCATGGAGAGCGGACATTGTCGATCATCCCTTACAGCAGGAAGCAGAAGTGTCGGTACCAGTCATGAGTGTGTTAGTGGAAGTTCAGTGGTGAGACCAGCAGAATAGACATGTACTTGTCCTGGTCATTAGCAAATGCTCGAGCCCCCCAAAAAAGCCTTAATGCAGCCAATTTTCTCCGTTTTTCTAGTCGACAATAGAATTCTTCCATTTTATCTTTTGGGATATCTGCCCCATTAAAAGGAAATGAAGCCAGTGCCAGTAACATTTTTCAGAATTTGTGGAATTCTCAGCCACAGAGGGCAGTGGAAGCCAAATCACTGGATGGATTTAAGAGAGAGTTAGATAGAGCTCTAGGGGCCAGTGGAATCAAGGGATATGGGGAGAAGGCAGGCACGGGTTATTGATTGGGGGCGATCAGCCATGATCACAATGAATGGCGGTGCTGGCTCAAAGGGCCGAATGGCCTCCTCCTGCACCTATTTTCTATGTTTCTATGCTTTTCTATGAATGACCACCCAATGGGTTGTAAAGGGGATGAATTCTACTTCCATGTGAAGAGGTCGCAGGGCATTTTGGTGGATAACATTTGGTCTCATATTCTATCTGTAGACTTTAGAGATGCAGATCGGACACAGGCCCTTCGGCCCATCGAGTCCACGCTGACCAATGATCACCCTATACACCACTATTATACAACACACTTGAGACAATTTATAATTTTACCAAAGCCAATTCATCTAAAAACCTTGATGTCTTTGGAGTGTGGGAGGAAACTGGAGCACACAGAGAAAACCCACGAGGTTACAGAGAAAACGTTCAAACTCCATACTGACGGCACCAATAGTCAGAATCGAATCTGGATCTCTGATGCTGTAAGGCACCAACTCAATCGCTACGCCACTGTGCCGCCTAATAAACCAAAAAAAAAATCAGTCTTTGCTGAGGTTTTGAATGATGTTTTAATAATTTAATGCTGTTCATTTGCTGCTGGAGGTTTCACTGGAAAATCAATTAAAATATTGTGTAGCATCTAAAAAACATGAATGCTAAGTATGTTGGAATATTAATTGGAAAAACATTCAATAGGATATCCACTTGGAAAATTTCCCATTGTAGCAGCACCTGTGGATTACCAGAGCTTTACTCTAGTTATTTTTTAATAGGTGTCTCATAAAGACAGAGTAACAAGGCACATGTTATTTTCAAGTGAAGTTCAAGAATTCACCTCAATAACATCATATTGGATGAACATAGGATATTCATGAAGTTTTGACAAAGCTCTCAGAATGTCTCCACAAAAGTCTCCATCTGTCAACCTCCAGCAGAAAATGAACAGTATTAAATTGCTTTGGCACATCAAGCCAATCCAACTTGTTTTCAGCAGAAATTAGGCCCCCAAAAAAAATCACAGTAAAAATCAAACTTTCCACTTCAGTTGGGAGGCAATCCCTAGTTCCCTAGGGTACACTAGTTCTACCCTACACTCTTGAAAATATTTACAGAAGCCAATTAACCTACAAACCTGACATGGAGTCTGATGAAAGGTCTTGACCCGAAAAGTCACCTGCTCCTTTTCTCCAAAGATGCTGCCTCACCCACTGAATTACTCCAGCAGTTTGTGTCGATCTTGGGTGTAAACCAGCACTTGCAGTTCCTTCTAACACAACCGACAAACCTGCACGTCTTTGGAATGTGAGAGGAAACCAGGGCACCAGGATCTCTGGTGCTGTAAGGCAGCAACTCTACCGCTGTGCCATTGTGTCACCCTCACACGTTCTTAAATGTTACCCTGTATTTACATGTTACAAACGCCAAGCTTCTCCAGAATTTTAACATGGCATAGCTCAATAATTTTATCAATTAGGCCTTTTGCACAAGACGCAGGAAAGCCTATCACACTCACATTCTCAAATGATTTATGCCAAGATCAGCGAGGTTAAAGTGAGAAGTGGGTTGAAATCTGTGGCCAAACCTGAAATTGACTTTTACCATGGTGATCCAGATGAGGCAATGGAATCTTTAATTGCCTAGCTGTTTGGACATCACGTTACCAGCATTAATACATGCCCCATCACCTCTCTCTGCAGGAGGTGAGAAAATGTATCTGACCACTGTAAGAAGATATCTTTCTTCCTGCTGGCCTTTTGCCCACAGAACAATTCTATGGGAAATCTAGAGGGCAATAGTTAAATGTATTTTTCTTGTTTTCATGGGATCAATTATTTTTAGCCGGCACCAAGTAATGCACATTCCCTTTAAGTGGTTGGACGGGCTTTTGATACAAGTCCTCGCAATTTCTGTTTCATGAAAATTTGCTGTTTCTGCAGTTTACAAAACGTAATTGAATCGCTACATGTTTGAAGAGTACCAAAGGAAAGAAGGCACTTCACGCAATATGGTGTTTTCCTGAATCTGTCCGTGCTGTTAGGTGCAGTGCAAATTGGGAATTAGCAACCATATTTAGGATGGATGTTGGTGGCAATGGCCTGCTGTGTTTAATATTCCTTATTTACTCAAAGCATTATACGATGGCTATCAAAATTGAAAGATGTTACTGTTCAGTGTATTAATATTAATTATATTAAAAATCTAAACTCCTCATAGGCAATCACGTCATAAATAATTATATTCAGTAATACCATAACGATACGCAGGCAGCACTTAAAACAGCTGCTGCCATATCCCAGAGTCCTTTGGCCTAGGGCCTTTCAGAAGATTTCCTGTGAATCTCAGACATAAATTCATTGCTGACTGCTCCCGGGCAGATCGTTTCGCTGAACACCTCCGCTCAGTCCGCCTTAACCTGATCTCCCGGTTGCTGGAAATTGTTGGAGAACAGAGAGACCAGGGGGTATAAATACAAAGAACTGCAGATGACTGGTTAACACACAAAATTACACAAAGTGCTGGAGTAACTCAGCAGGTCAGGCAGCTTCTCTGGAGAATATGGATAGGTGGCGTTTTGGGTCGAGATCCTTCAGATACATGGTTCCCTTAAAGAGGCAACACAGATAGACAGAGTAGTTAAGAAGGCCTATGGCACACATGCTTTCATCGTTCATGGGATTAAATACAGAAGTTAGGTTGCAACTGTACAAGTCATTGGTGAAAAACATCACTTGGAGTATGAGTGCCGTTCTGGTCTGGTTCACCTAAAAGAAGAATGTCATTAAGATGAAAGGGGTGCAAAAAAGATTTACAGGGATGCTACCAAGACTTAAAAGCTTGAATTATAAGGAGAGGCTGGATAAGCTGGGACTACTTTCCTGGACCATTGGATGCCATCAGATGGCTTGCAAAGGTATATTAAATCATGAGGGGTCCTGATAAGATGAATGGTCTCAATCTATTGTTCAGGGAGGGGCATCTAAGACTAGTGAACATAAATTTAATGTGAGAGGGGCAAGAACATAAACAATATTATCATAAGGACCTGAGGGCAACTCTTTCCATATTGAGTATAGTGGGTATACAGAACAAACTAGAGGAAGCTATAAGGGCAGGTACAATTACAATGTTCAAAAAATAATTGAATAGCCACTTGGATAGAAAAGGCTTAGAGGGATAGGAGCCAAATGGGACTAGCAAGGATATACATCTTGGTTGGCAAGGATGGGTTGCGCAAAAGGGCCTTTTATCTGATCTGGGAGTATGGATACACCAATGAAGAGCTGCAATAAGAATTCTCCAATGAACAGGAGACAAATGCAAAAGATAGTTGTAGAATTGGTCTTGCAATGCAGAAAATAAGGGAAACATCAAGGAAAGCAATATCCAGTGACTCCAATAGATTTCTTCTTAAAGAGCAACTGGCTCTCAAGAATAACATTCTTTGTATTGCACATCTTGCAATCTCTTTATATTAACAGGCGACAAGGTGGCGTAGCGGTAGAGCTACTGCCTTACAGCACCAGAGACCCAGGTTCGATCCTGACTACGGGTGCTGTCTGTACAGAGTTTGTACGTTCTCCCCGTGACCTGCGTGGGTTTTCTCCGAGATCTTCGGTTTCCTCCCACACTTCAAGGATGTAACTAGTAGAGTGGATAAGGGAGAACCAGTCGATATGTTATATCTGGACTTTCAGAAGGCCTTCGACAAGGTCCCACATAAGAGATTGGTGTACAAACTTAAAGCACACGGTATTGAGGGTTCAGTGTTGAGGTGGATAGAAAATTGGTTGGCGGACAGGAAGCAAAGAGTAGGAATAAACGGGTCCTTTTCGGAATGCCAGGCAGTGACTAGTGGGGTACCGCAAGGCTCAGTGCTGGGACCCCAGTTATTTACAGTGTATATGAATGATTTGGACGAGGGAATTGAATGCAACATCTCTAAGTTTGCGGATGACACGAAGCTGGGTGGCAGTGTTAGCTGCGAGGAGGATGCTAGGAGGCCACAGAGTGACTTGGATAGATTAGGCGAGTGGGCAAATGCATGGCAGATGCAATATAATGTGGATAAATGTGAGGTTATCCACTTTGGCGGCAAGAACAGGAAAGCAGAGTATTACCTGAATGGTGAACGATTAGGAGAAGGGGAGATGCAACGTGACCTGGGTGTCATGGTGCACCAGTCATTGAAAGCAAGCATGCAGGTGCAGCAGGCAGTGAAGAAAGCGAATGGTATGTTGGCATTCATAGCAAGAGGATTTGAGTTTAGGAGCAGGGAGGTTCTACTGCAGTTGTACAGGGCCTTGGTGAGACCGCACCTGGAGTATTGTGTGCAGTTTTGGTCTCCTAACCTGAGGAAAGACGTTCTTGCCTTAGAGTGAGTACAGAGAATGTTCACTAGATTGATCCCTGGGATGGCGGGACTTTCATATGAAGAAAGACTGGATAGACTAGGCTTGTACTCGCTGGAATTTAGAAGACTGAGGGGGGATCTTATAGAAACATATAAAATTCTTAAGGGGTTGGAGAGGCTAGATGCGGGTAGATTGTTCCCGATGTTGGGGGAGTCCAGAACCAGGGGTCACAGCTTAAGGATAAGGGGGAAGTCTTTTAGGACCAAGATGAGAAAACATTTCTTCACACAGAGAATGGTGAGTCTGTGGAATTCTCTGCCACAGAAGGTAGTTGAGGCCAGTTCATTGGCTATATTTAAGAGGGAGTTAGATGGCCCTTGTGGCCCTTGTGGCTAAAGGGATCAGGGGGTATGGAGAAAAGGCAGGTACAGGTTACTGAGCTGGATGATCAGCCATGATCATATTGAATGGCGGTGCTGGCTCGAAGGGCCGAATGGCCTACTCCTGCACCTATTTTCTATGTTTCTATGTTTCTATGTTATCTGATCTGAGAGTATGGATACACCAATGAAGAGCTGTAATAAGAATCCTCCAATGAACAGGAGACAAATGCAAAAGATAGTTGTCGAATTGGTCTTGCAATGCAGAAAATAAGAGAAACATCTGGGAAAGCAATATCCAGTGACTCCAATAAATTTCTTCTTAAAGAGCAACTGGCCCTCAAGAATAACATTCTTTGTATTGCACATCTTGCAATCTCTTTATATTAACAGGCGACAGGGTGGCAAAGCAGTAGAGCTACTGCCTTACAGCACCAGAGACCCAGGTTCGATCCTGACTACGGGTGCTGTCTGTACAGAGTTTATACGTTCTCCCCGTGACCTGCGTGGGTTTTCTCCGAGATCTTCGGTTTCCTCCCACACTTCAAAGACATGCAGGTTTGTAGGTTAATTGGTTTGGTATAAATGTAAATTGTCCCTAGTGTGTGTAGGATAGTGTAAGTGTGCTGGGATCACTGGTCGGTGCAGATTCACTGGGCCAAAGGGTCTGTTTCCGCGCTGTATCTCGAAACTGAACATTTTAATGTTTCTCTGGGTTCTCCTTGCCATTGAAGGGGAATACAACATTTCACCTTATGTCAAAATTGTATATGTTTTTCTTGGAGAATACAAGCTCTCTGATGATGCCATTGTTACTCATTATACAGTGGTGTAAACAGCATCTCAGCAGTAAAGTGCAGAAGGCTACCTTTAATTATTGTGCAATCCACCAGATTCCTGTCCTTCTACATCACACGATGCTTACAAGGACCTGGAGATTTCTCAACACTAGTTTTTGTCATTTTTGCAGCCATTGAGGATTCTCCCAAAATAATCTCTAAAGACGTACAGGTATGTAGGTTAATTGGCTGGGCAAAAGTAGAAATTGTCCCTAGTTGGTGTAGGATAGTGTTAGTGTGCGGGGATCACTGGACGGCGCAGACCCGGTGGGCCGAAGGGCCTGTTTCTGCGCTGTATCTCTAAATCTAAATCTAAAAAAAAATCTTTCAAAGTCACAAAAGCAGAGAGAACTTATGAACACTGTGGGCAGCAGTAGTGTGCCTTCCAGCGCCAGAGACTTGGGTTCCATCCTGATATGGGGTGCTGTCTGTAAGGAGCTTGTACGTTTTCCCTGTGACCGCGTGGGTTTTCCCCAGAAGCCCCGGTTTCATTCTGCATTCCAAGGACGTACAGGATTGTAGGTTAATTGGCTTCACTAACAATTGTAAATTGTCTCTCGTGTGTAGGACAAGTGTTAGTGTTTGGGCATCGTTGCTCATCGCAGACTCGGTGGGCCGAAGGGCCTGTTTCCGCGCTGTATCTCTAAACGAAACTATAAACTAGTATTGGGTTATCCTGTGCTGCGATTGGCACTGGCACTTAGGCAAGGTAAATGCTGTTGCGATGTTGTAAGTCTTTACAAGTGGCAGTACGTAACCCTACATGTAACCCAGGTCGATCCTGACCTCAGATGCAGTCTGTGTGAAGTTCCTCCCTATGACTGTGTGGGTTTCCTCCAAATGCACCGGATTCTCCCGCATTACAGAGATGTGCTAGTTGGTAGGTTATTTGGCCTCTGTAAGTTGACCTTCGTAGATGAATGTTACAATCTCAGGGGAGCTGATGAGAATGTGAGTGCAATAAAAATTAGATTATATAGGTTTAGTGTAAATAAGTGTGTGATAGTCAGCATTGACTCATGAGGCCATAGTACCTATTTCTGTGCTGTAGATCCCTGCTACACAGAGTCTTGGAGTACTAAAACAGGCCCTCCGGCCTAACTAGTCGATGCCGACCAGGAAGCCCCATCTAGTCCCATATGCCAATATTTGGCCCATATCCCTCTAAATCTTTTCTATCCATGTACCTGTCAAAGTGTATTTTAAATGTTGTGATAACTCTGCCTCAGATACCTCTGGCAGCTCGTTCCATATACCCACTGCCCCCTGAGTGAAAATGTTGCCCCTCAAAAGGGCGGCACGGTAGCGCAGCAGTAGAGTTGCTGCTTTACAGCGAATGCAGCGCCGGAGACTCAGGTTCGATCCTGACTACGGGTGCTGTACTGTAAGGAGTTTGTACGTTCTCCCCGTGACCTGCGTGGGTTTTCTCCGAGATCTTCGGTTTCCTCCCACACTCCAAAGATGTACAGGTATGTAGGTTAATTGGCTGGGTAAATGTAAAAATTGTCCCTAGTGGGTGTAGGATAGTTTTAATGTACGGGGATCGCTGGGCGGCACGGACTTGGTGGGCCGAAAAGGCCTGTTTCCGGCTGTATATATATGATATGATATGATATGATAAGTTTGTACTAAATCTTGCCCCTCTCACCTTAAACTGGAGTCCTCTGGTTCTTGATTCCCCTATTCTGGGTAAAAGTCTCTGTGCATCTACCCTATCAATTCCACCCATGATTTTATAACACCTCTACAAGATTAACAGAAACATAGAAAATAGGTGCAGGAGGAGGCTATTTAGCCATTCGAGCCAGCACCGCCATTCATTGTGATCATGGCTGATCGTCCCTAATCAATAACCCATGCCTGCCTTCTCCCCATATCCCTTGATTCCACTAGCCCCTAGAGCTCTATCTAACTCTCAACCTCCTACCTTTCATGGAGAAACAAAATCCTAGCCCGCCCAACCTCTCCCAATTGCTCAGGTCCTCAATCATTGGCAACATCCTTGTAAATATCCTCTGCATCTTTCCATCTTAATAACATCCTTCACACAGCAGAGTTTCCAAAACTGAACATAGCACTCCAAGCGTGGCCTCAAAGCCTTGTACAACTAAAACATAATGTCCCAACATCCTTACCCAATACCCTGACTGATGAAGGCCAATGTACCAAAAACCTTGACCACATGATCGATCTGCGACACCACTTTCAAGGAACTATGTACCTGTACTCCCATATCCTTCTGGTCCACACCACCTGCATCCCCAGGATGCTATACTATAGTTCACTATGAATGTCCTGCCCTGGTTGGACTTTTCAAAATGCAACACCTTGAACCTACCTGCATTAAACTCCGTTAATCTGCATTAAACTCCATTAGTCACTCCTCAGCCCATTTGCACAGCTGATCAATGGCCTGCAGTAATTTTTGATAACCGTCTTCACTGACTGCGACACCACCCGCTTTAGTGCCATCTGCTCTCGTGTGATAGTTTATATTCTATGTCTTTGTAAGGACATGGTGCATGGTTATGAATGCCTGGACTGTGGGGAAACATGGGTGCAGGCACCAGTTTCCTCTAGATGTAATCTCCTCATCTTGAGTATGGAGTTGGGGGTGACTTGCATTTTGCAGTATGGGTGTCAGGGGTTATGGGGGGAGGAGGCACTAAAATGGGGTTAGGAGGGGAGATAGATCAGCCATGATTGAACGGCAGAGTAGACTTGATGGGCCAAATGGCCTCATTCTGCTCCTATCACCCATATGCAGCATTAGGCAGTGAAGACTGAGATGCAGCAGAGAACAACAGTGGCAAACTGGAATAACCACACAGCCGGGGAGCTGAGATTGACGGTGACCCTGATTTCAATGGGCAAAGAAACAAGGCATACCTATAACTGTATTTGAGATTGCAGGAGAGCTACTAATGTGAATTAGTGTGGTTTCAGGGAAACTGGGAAAATGGTTGTTCTATAACTACATGTCAATTTTCAGACACAAGATTGAAAATCTCACCCGACTGTAGGGAATGCAGTCAGCACTGGAAGCTTGCCGATTCATTTAAGTTAAGCTTGCTCATCAAAACAGCACAGGTCCTTTCCCAACTCCATTGAGCAAGTGAAGAACACATCCTGGCTGATTTATGTTGTGCCCCAAAATCGCTTCCATGGACAAATCGCTCCCAAATGGATAAAACTGTGGAAAATAAGCTCCTATCATTTCTGTACTACACCAGAAAGATGAAACAAATGTGCTTACATTTATACTCCAGTCAAAATTGTCTCCCGGACTGCAAATATAGTTTGTTTGTAAGCATTCTGAAGTTTATTTTGGATACTGTTTCTGCAGCAATCTAGGAAGTATAATTTTCAGTCCAGGAAAGGAACAAACATAATTCTTTTCTTCACTACCTTTCCAAATTAATCTTGTTAGTTATGGATCACATTTTGATCTGTACATAAATGATTCTAAGAATATCCTTCACCAGATGCCATACAATGCTTGGGCTCCATCTCTATCACTTTTCTATTGTCCAGTTAGTTTCCCCTATGGCTTTTCAAAACAAGTTAGTCAGATCAGTGGGCTAGCGAGTACAGTTCACTGAACTGGGTATATCAAATAAGCGTTACTAGTGATTTGAGAGAGGAAACTGCATTCTCTTTGTGCCTCTACATTTGAATCTGAGGCTGGCTTTGGAAAGTGCATCGCACGTTATTTGTATCCAAGTCTTAAAATGAGAAAAAAACGATATTATAATATTCATCACCTTGACTTTCTGATATACGTATTTAATATATCTTAGATTTAGGATCAAGTTTAGGTTTTTTATTGTCACAGGTACTGAGGTACAGTGAAAGGGTTAGTTATTAAAACAGATCAGATATTCTCGGCATAAATGCAATCAAGTCAAACTCAAATGTTTCCCTGGAGCTACAGAGTGCAGAATATAGTTCTCAGCATTGCAGATCATCAGTTCACGAGGCAAGGTCCAACATCCACAATGAGGTTGAGGTGAATCGGGCAGTACCTTGGCTTAACTAATAAACAATGTGAATATTTGATGAACATTATTAACAGAGGACCAATAGTTGGTCAACACAAAGACATTTGGGGATAAATAATCGGAAGAGAAACTTGAAATACCCATCACTGTTGTTGCAAATGTGTCTTTTGATGCAACTGTGCAGCCATCACAGGTCAGAATCACTTGCACATTATCCCAAGAGGGAAAAAAAAAAAGAATTTCATAATTTCAACCTGCAGCAAAGGTGCTCACCCTTTGCTGCTGGGTTTGTCTGGCATTATGATGTCGAAGATTCAAGTCAGGCAAGTACAAATGGATGAAGCGAATCTCCTGCAGATCCCAGCTATTAATCAAGAGTCAGTGCATGCATTGGACAGGTAATTTAATACCTCCTGGCACATGAGCTGACTTGGGGCAGCACTTGGTATGCAAACCCTGGAGATTCACAATCAGTTAGGGTCATCTGGACCCAAACTCTGTGTGTTCCCTCTGGGGACATGCCAGAAATAGTGTTCCAAAGATTAAATACGTTGAATAATGCCTAGTTGCAATAATATTTGCTTATATTAACCCTTTTTATGCTGAGTTTTTCCACCTTAAAATAACATTTCTCTCCCCCCCACCCTCCCCCACCAGTTAACCCATATCCAGAAGCTTTCAACTGCATCAAATTTGTGCTTTAGTTTTTTCACATGGTAATTTCTCATCGCTCTCAGGAGAAGCCATGACAGCCGCATGTCCAGCGTGATGTTAGTTAATTCTACAATTACATTTTGAGACCAGATTTATTTCAAAACGTCTTGAGAATACTGTGGTAACAGCATGCTGAAGAGATATTTGATAACACTGCAATATGTAGGTCAGTGAAAAGGTACTGAATCTGAGAGATACTCAGCAAGAGAAACATAGAAATGCAGAGTCTAGCTTACATTAAAACAAAGTAAAATTAAAAGTAGAGAGTGTGGAACATAACCTTCAAATGATCTGAATGCATTAATTTGCTTCTAGGCAGAGCTTAGTATGAAACTGCATTGCATACTAAATATTTGGTTAAATCAGCTCACTGTAGTAGCAATACAGGGTGTTTGAATATCAAAATCGGATAAAGTGTTCACATGCATAGAGTTAAATAAAATCAATGAAAGCCTTCAAGCAGATGAAATTAGTATTGGTACTTCCTTGCCTGATCATTTCATAATTTAACACAAATTGTCTGCATGCAATTATGAAATAAATTAATTCATATACTGGGAAGTTCAAATACCTGAGTACTGAAAAGTAAGCACGGAACTTTATGTTTTTAACATTACCAAAAAAGATTGGGTGCTACTTGATAAATGTACCCAATTTACAAAAATATCAGGTTCATACAATTTACTCAGTAGTTGTGAAAATATGCTTAACAATTTTATAATTTATCTAACTACCTTAAAATTTGACACATAATTTTCTCGCTCCAAATAATCTTCTGTTAGTTTACGTCTCTTTTCACACAGATCTCCAATGCCACATAAATTATGAAATAGGTGAACAAAGTAACATCTTCTTGTTATCTTTGATATCCACAGTCACAATAACTCAGAGAATGCAATTTAAGAATATAGTCTTCCTTTGTTACAATTGATTCGCAGTGCAACTCCAAGAAAGAAAAGACACACATATTTTAAAAAAAAGAAAATCTTACCTATGAAAATTTCTCTTCATAGTCATTTTCCCTCAGCTACTCCATTTCTGAATCCACTGTTGCTTGTACAAGCCACAGTGTGAGCAAATCATCAGGCCTCCCACAAAAAGGATAATTGGCTCTCGATGAAGTGCTGTAAACATTCATCATAATGGCACTCGTGTGCTGAAGGCAGAAGCTACCTCAGCTAGCTCTTTGACAAGTATAGCTGATGCTTCCTGTGCACACACTTGCTTTCCACTGTTGCCTTCTTCCATACCTTGTGCACGAATGAGGCACAGACCAATGCTAACAGCAGCCCCTATCCTCCACACATACGTTTTGCAGCACAAGACAGAATGACACATGTGTTCAGCTGCACTAATTAAGAACCAGTTGTATTTTATCCTGAAGGTTGTGGTTGATAAATAATTCAGCAACTAAAAGGCAAAATTAAATAAGATAGTGCAAATTAGATGCTAATCTCTAAAAGCTGTCAGCAGCACTCTAACAGATGTTTTAAGTTTAACAATTAATGCAACGTACAATGCATTTTTATAATTGTAGTGTTGAGGGATTCCACTGTGCGGATTCTCTAACTCAGACCTTAAATTCAATTAAGCACAGAGGGCCACGGTTTGACTCTGAAGTCATGCATTGAGTACGGATGAGTTAGTCACAAAATAATCAAAGCGTTTTGAGTTATAAAAGCTCGCAAGGCATGGTTAATTTTAACTACTGGCCCTCACCTAAACTCTTGATTTCAGTCTTCCGCCTGGCGTCAATGGGAATTAGCGCTTAGGGGACAGCCAATGAGTGGGAGAGTTGGAGCAAAGGGTTGTCAGAGTCTCAAGCGTGTAATATAGGTGGAATAAAGTATTTGTAGAAACAAGGAACTGCAAATGCTGGTTTACAAAAAAAAAGTACTGGAGTAACTCGGGCAGCATCTCTGGACGACAATCCACAGTCGATAATTGACCATCCTGGAGGAATCAAGGACGAGTCGCACCCTGGCCACTCCCTCTTCTTCACCTCTCCCTCCAAGGCATAGAAGTGTGAAAATGCACACCTCCAGATTAAGGGACAGTTTCTTCCCAGCTGTTATCAGGCAACTGAATCATCCTACCAACAACTAGAGAACAGTTCTGAGCTACTATCTACCTCATTGGAGATCCCTGAACTATCTTTAATCAGACTTCACTGCACTTTATCTCACACTGTACAGTATTCCCTTTATCATGTATGTGTACACAGTGGATGGCTCGATTGTAATCATGTATTGTCTTTCTGCTGACTAGTCAGCATGCAGCAAATGCTTTTCACTGTACCTCAGTACACAGGACAATAAACTAAACTAAACTAAAAGAACATGGATAGGTGAAGTTTTGGGTCAGAGCCCATCTTCAGACTGATTGAAGGGGGAAGGAAGAAATCTAGAAGAAAGGAGGGGCAAGACAAAGTGTGCCAGGTAATAGATGAAAACAGGTGAGGGGGTGGTTTGATAGGCAGATGGTTGGACAAAGGCCAGAGATGGGGAAAAAAAGGTGCAAGGCAAAGGGATGGAAGAATTGTGAATTGTGAAGCCAGAGGTAGAAATGTAGGTGGAGGGGGAAGGAAGAAATTGGTGCAAGCCTAGGTGGGGGAGGTGGGGATGAAAGGGGGTTGTATGGTGGAGAAAGGGGAGGGAGAGAGGGTTGGGGTTGTTAGATGTTACCTAAAACATAGCACGGTGGCGCAGCGGTAGAGTTGCTGCCTTACAGTGAATGCAGCGCCGGACACTCAGGTTCGATCCTGACTACGGGCGCCGTCTGTACTGAGTTTGTACGTTCTCCCCGTGACCTGCGTGGGTTTTTTCCGAGATCTTCGGTTTCCTCCCACACTCCAAAGACGTACAGGTATGTAGGTTAATTGGCTGGACAAATGAAAAAATTGTCCCTAGGGTGTAGGATAGTGTTAATGTGCGGGGATCGCTGAGCGGCGCGGACCCGGTGGGCCGAAGGGCCCGTTTCCACGCTGTAGCTCTAAAAAAAATATTTTTTTAATTGCAGAATTCAATTTCATACTGTTGAGTTGTAAGCTACCCAAGTGGAATATTAAGCGTGGTTACACCAATTTGTGTGTGACCTTCCTCTGGCAATGGAGGGGGCCTGGGGCAGACAGGTGAGCATGGGAATGGGAAGGGGAGTTAAAAAATGGTTAGTAACTGGGAGATCCGGTAGGCCATGGTGGACCAAGTGCAAGTGTCTTCAATTCAATGATACTTTAATGTCACATGTACTTAGGTACAATGAAATGCTTTTTAAGGGCCTGTCCCACTTAGGCGATTTTAAGGCGATTGCCGGTGACTAGGCTGTTGCCAAACATTTGCCGGGGTGTCGCGGGCATGATCGTGAGGAGTCTTCAATGAATCGTAGTGGATCTCGGCGCGTCGCGGAAACATTTTCCAGATAGAAATTTCTCGGCGACAGCTGGCTTGTCGCCAGGTATCGTAGCTTATTGCGGGCGCTGTCACATGCTGTCCCCAGGTTTGCTTGGTTGTCGCAGATGCATTTAGAAGCCCGTAATATTAAACTAAGAAAAGGCATTTGAAGATACCAGAAGATAGTTTTGTTTAACCAATTTATTTACCGTCAGGACATTTGACAGGTAGATTGGAGGCGACAATTTGACGGTCAGGTAAGCGCGGGAATTTCGCGATGTTTCCGAAGACGGTGTAATTTCTTAGCCAGGTGCTAGTTTCACAAAAAAAAGTAACTTGTATCGACCTGACTCGGCATTGTCGTGGTCATTGTCGTAGGGTAAAAGAAAATGTTGACGATCTGTTACGACTTTGACAGTCGCCCTATAAATCGCGTAACTGGGATAGGCCCTTGACTTAGGTTGGGAGGATCAAATTCCCAGCACAGGCTGCAATGAAGCAGGTTAGATTCCTTCCTGGACCCAAAAGAAGCACATCCCAGCTTCCTTCCGAAGAGTTCACTTTTGTCGCAGGCTCTGAAGTATTGTCTGTCATGACAGAAATTAAGAACAAGAGAGGAGAACAACTGACAGCAAAGATGGTCAAGTTTATTTATCATGGCTGCTGTGGTCCTGTGGGAGGTTGGGTTTCTCTGGAGGAAGTGACGCCAAACATTCCAACCCTCGAAAAAATCGTCTTTAACAAAACCCACAGAGGTGCTGAGCTCATCATAGACTTCCAAGGTAAGCCTCACCTGAATGCGGGGAAATCTACTCGAACGTTGGATAAGGAAAAATGCCTCTGGCTCAGGTCAGTGTGGTGAGGTTGTTTTTTTTTAAAAACCTTCTCCATACAGCAGTCTCATTAAAACTGGCCTCTAAGCTTGGAGGCTTAGTCTTGTCTGATCGCTCTGTGACTACTGATTCTAACTTTGAGAAGAATTACTGCTCAGCTATATTCTGTTCTCTCTGGGAGAACAATAGCTCATCTCCGGGAAGGCACAGAACAATTTTTCAAATGATTCTCAAAGTAAAGATTACCTCAATTTAGCATTTAGCTTACTTGCTAGTTTTGTTTTCTGAAGGGATGAATTAATTCTCAATTCTTCTTTTGAAATTCCAGACAGCTGAATTCTAACAGCTTGCTTTCCCTGAAGCTACTGGCTGTTGATGAGGCTGCCAGTAATTGCTAAATTCTTGCATTCTCTCCAGGGGCAAGAAATTCTTTGATTAAACAACAAAAACAGATAAATAGAGAGAGGGCGAGAGAGAGAGGGCGAGAGAGAGAGAGAGAGAGAGAGAGAGAGAGAGAGAGAGAGAGAGAGAGGGGGAGAGAGAGAGAGAGAGAGAGAGAGAGAGAGAGAGAGAGAGAGAGAGAGAGAGAGAGAGAGAGAGAGAGAGAGAGAGAGAGAGAGAGAGAAAAAGGAAAGACAGAAAGAAAAAAAGAGAAAGAAAAATAGAAGCATAAAAGAAAAAGTGAGAGAAGTAAAGAAAGCAAATTGAAAGAGTAAGAGAGATAGAAAGAGAGAGATATATTAGTGCTACCAAGCAACCTGTTGTAATTAACAAATGGACCAATAAAACCTCATACTGAAGACAAAAAAAAAAAAAAAGAGAGAGAGAGAGAGAGAGAGAGAGAGAGAGAGAGAGAGAGAGAGAGAGAGAGAGAGAGAGAGAGAGGGAGGGGGAGGGAGGGAGAGAGAGAGAGAGAGAGAGAGAGAGAGAGAGAGAGAGAGAGAGAGAGAGAGAGAGAGAGAGAGAGAGAGAGAGAGAGATACATGCAAGCGACTTTACCTTTCAAGAAATATCTTTGGTTACCAAAAAAGAGCATATGCTTCAGAATTTATGGATCGTTGTACAGGGTGTGGAGGTGGCGAACAAACATTAAACGTTCTCTTTTGTTGATATTGACAAGTACAATGACACATTCTTCAAGATGGGTTTTCCAATCTTAACCTGAATTAGTCATCCGTGATTAATGCTTGGAGACAGTAAATGAACAGCTTTTTAGATTATGTAGGATGTACAACTGCTAAAGCTAGCTGCGGTGTTGTGAAGAACTGCTGGCCAGTTCTCCAGCCACTGTGCAAGTTACAATACAATCCAGTTTGACAGTCAAAATGTTCCACTGAGATTTCTACGCTGGTTAGGAATACTACTGCAGATACATTCGGTCTCGACGTGAGTGGTAAACAAAGCAATTCCCAGCCCAGTCGGTTAAGTTTTGCAGACTGCCTGTCTATAACTATTTGCATTTCTGGGTCTAAATCTAGACCAAAGCAAGCATCTATTACCTACCTCTTAAGTGCTTCAAGCAAGTCTAGTTTCAGTACTGCACCTCTGTAACGGTGATATTAAATCACGGGGTCTTTTTCATGTCTCATTTCTAACACACACAAGGCTGAGGTCATGCAGAACAAGAGCATTGTAAATTAGACCTTGTGCTTGTTTCAAGGTATTGCAGAGCACCATTTCACCCTAAGGATTCACACAAATGGCAGTCCCAAATATCAGTCAGACATTTCTTCTGGTGCTTTGCCACTGTGACAATCAATTGTGCAAAGGTTTTGTGGGAAAGCTGAAGGAGGATAAGTTCATAAGTTCTTGGAGCAGAATAAGGCCATTGGGCTCATTATGTCTACTCCACCATTCAAGCATGGTGATCTATCTTTCCCTCTCAACCTCATTCTCCTGCCTTCGCCCCATAACCCCTGACACCCGTACTAATCAAGATAATGTCAAATTCAACGTAAATGCTACTTTGCTTGTAGCTAAGTAATTATTTTACATTCACATGATTCAAGAATGTCGAGCATCCCTTCTTTTGATCTAACTTACTAACCACTGCAGAACACAAGTAATCCAATCCCTTCCATATTTGACTACTGCCTTTTCTAGCCACTGAACATGATGAAGTCTTCACCAATCAGACTTAAAAATGGGTTTCAATTATGGGCAAATTCTATATGGAGGGTTACTGGATAGCAGCAACTCACTCAGAAGAACAAGTCCAATGAATCTCAAGACCCAATCTCACACCAGACTCCTTTGTTACAGGTCACCTCCAGACAATTAACTTTTCTATTTGCATTTTCACAAAGTTCCAAATTTGAGGTGAAAATATATATATTTTTTACACAATTGTACGTAATTGTTAATGGACTAAATCACAGTTCATATGTTACTGCTCTCTACCAATCTTTATATCAATCAACACAGGGATGAAGGTAAACAATTTTTGATCAATCAGGATAGATGTAATTTGAGGATTCAATTGTTCTCAGCTTCCGGAACAAAATGATGTGAGACATCTATGCCCCAAGAGTCAAGAATGTTTAAGTGTCGTATGTTCCGAAACGGGACAAACGAAATTCATACTTGCAGCCACATTACAGGTCTCTAAACACAGTACTCAATAGATAACATAATAAACAAATAAAGTTCCAAAAAAAATCAAGATTAGTGCAAAACAAAAACAAAAGCCCAAAGTCCCTAAAGCAACCAAGACAGTTTGTAATTCAAAGTTCACACCAAAGAACAGAAGGCACAAGTCAAAGTTAGTTGACTTTGTAGCACCATGAAATATTTAACTGTTGCAAATTTGATGCTGTGATTGTGAAGAATCAAACAGCAACAATGTGGAGGCACTGAGGGCCAAAGTTTCAACAGCAATACAGATGTAATTTCAGCCCGAATCCCTTCTGGAAAATAACAAATGCATGGAGAAAGAATGCATCAAAAGAAGTTATTTTTATTTCTATTGATCAGTGGAGAAAGACTCTGGACACTGAAAACAATAGTAAAGGTGGGCTTTAGGTCTTTGGAATTCCTAGCTCCTGAAAGCTGAATCCGTCAATTAAAATGATTTTTTAATCAGCATTGTGTTCAATGCCTATGGGGCCAGGGTGCAATATTGGACTTGAGGATAGTTGGATCAACCCATGATCTTATTGAATGATGAAGCCGACTTAAGGGTTAATTTGCTCACTCCAATATCTTTGTCTTTTCAGGTCTTACACAAAACTAGGGTATGATGAGTTGATTGGCGGCACGGTGGCGCAGCGGTAGAGTTGCTGCCTTACAGCGAATGCAGCGCCGGAGACTCAGGTTCGATCCTGACTACGGGCGCCGTCTGTACGGAATTTGTATGTTCTCCCCGTGATCTGCGTGGGTTTTTTCCGAGATCTTCGGTTTCCTCCCACACTCCAAAGACGTACAGGTATGTAGGCTAATTGGCTGTAAAAATTGTCCCTGGTGTGTGTAGGATAGTGTTAATGTGCGGGGATCACTGGGCGGCGTGGACCCGGTCAGCCGAAGGGCCTGTTTCCGCGCTGTATCTCTAAATCTAAAAATCGAAATCTAAAAAATCATTCAACACGCAGCATATCACAAGTGGGCAGTACACTGAGGTATCAAAGGTGGCCTGACCTCCAGAGAAGAGGTGGTGGGATCCATTCATGGGACTTAGATCAAACACATGGCACAGTCCTTCAAAGAGTAACTGTAATGTAAGGGTTAGACTATGAGCGGGAATGGAGTTGTCAGCTAAATTTGCAGCACCGTATTTCAAAGCAAGTAGATGTTTTCTTCTAAGAATGCTTGGGCTAATTGGGAGACCGGTAGATCATGAAGACACATGCGAGGTCACCGAGATAAGCTTGGCTTTCCCAGAGACATCCGAGCCTAGCTCTGATAGGACACATAACTCACGCCATTATGGTACCACAGAGAATAGCTAGCTGACACATAATCACCTGCTATTCTTAGTGATAAAATCATTATATAAATACAGGCTTCTACCATGAGACCATGACCTTCGTCTTCGGGGAGAGAAAAGAGTTTCATCTTCGGGGAGAGAAAAGAGTTTCGCCAAGGAGAGAGTGAGAGGAAGAGCTTGAACCATGGTGTAAGTCGGTGACAGCCAGTGGCGACAGGAGACTCGAATACGCAGAGGGGCTTAAGAGTTATTTTGTATTGTTTCCTTATTGATAGTTGATAGTTTTTCTGTGTTTTACTTGTGTTTGATTTAGATCTAGATTTAGAGATACAGCGTGGAAACAGGCCCTTTGGCCTACTGAGTCCACGCCGCCCAGCGATCCCCGCACACTAAGACTATCCTACACACACTAGGGACAATTTTTACATTTACCCAGTCAATTCACCTACATACCTGTACGTCTTTGGAGTGTAGGAGGAAACTGAAGATCTCGGAGAAAACCCACGCAAGTCACGGGAAGAACGTACAAACTCCATACAGACGGCGCCCGTAGTCAGGATCGAACCTGAGTCTCTGGCGCTGCATCCGCTGTAAGACAGCAACTCTACCGCTGCGCCACCGTGCCGCCCATAAATAGTTTTTTTGCTTTCATAAATATTTATTTGTGCTCTTCATCATGTGCTTCCTCCATTCATTGATCCGAATCCTTGAATCCTGGATATATTTCATTACAGTAACCAAACTAAACATCAGGTCTGCAGGAGGATGTAGCTGGTATTGGCTTTAGTATTGGCCATATTATGGTGCTCGGCTGGGGTGGGATAATTTTACCCCAGTGGGAGGAAAGGCTGTGGAGATCCCAGCTGCAGGAATCTATGAAAGGGAAGAGAGGCACTCGTGTATTCTACAATGGCCCACCTGCCTCATACTAAATGCATGCCCTTGAATTCACCCGACTAACTCTCCAAGACCACATCCTGCAGAGGTGCAGGGTTAAATACTTTGTAGTTTTGAGAATAAAGTGGGAAAGCACACAAAGGAATGAAAATGCCACGCTTCAAATGCACAAAATAGTCGATAGGCCTTGTGAAGTCCTTGAATGGAAAAGCAAAGCTGGACGTGTGGGGAATTGGAAATATATTGAGTTGTGTGGTCAGAGTGGTTGATGGAGTAGCAGAGCTCATCAAAATGGTGAACATGGAATCATAGAGAGTAGATCCAATATGGTCTAAAATGCATATAATTCAGGCAAAGGGAAAGATATTGTGCAAAATAAGAACAGAGAACATACAACAAAGCAGCACAGAAAAGACCCTTTGGCTCACAATGTCCACACCAAATATGATGCTTGGGTAAATGATCTCCTCTGCCTGCATGTAATGCATATCCTTCCATCCCCTACATATCCATGTGTATCTCCAAAAGCATCTTAAACACCAATGTTGCATCTGCTTCCACCACCACCCCTACCGGCATGTTCTGTGTAAAACACTTGCTCAGCTTATCTCCTTTCACCCTTAAAGCTGTGCCCTCTCATCATTGATATTTCCACTCTGGGGAAAAGGTTCTGTCTGTCTACCCTACCCATGTCTCTCTGGATTTGTCACAATTCCATCAGACCTCCACATCTTCTCTGGATGGGACAGGTTTGGAGGGATATGGATCAAACATGGGCGGGTGGGACTAGTGTAGCTGGGACATGTTGGCCAGGGTGGGCTAGTTTTAGCCGAAGGGCCTGTTTCCACACTGTATCGCTCTATGACTATGACTCTTACGCTCCAGAAAGACAATCCAAGTTCAACCAATCTCTCTTAATAACTAATACCATCTAATCCAAGTTGAATTCTGGTTTAAAGAAAAAAGAAACAATATGCCAGAGGAACGAAGCGGGTCAGGCAGCATTTCTGGACAACATGGATAGGTGACCTTTGTGTCTTTCTTTGTAAACCAACAAATACAGTTCCATGTGTCAGCAATCTGGTAAACCTCTTCCACACCCTCTCTAAAGCCTCCAAATCCTCCTTGTAATGTGGCGATCAGCAGTGGCTGCCTCACCCACAGTCTGTCTGTCCTTTCTTCTTTTTGTTATTTTTAGTATGTGTTAAAAAGTATGTTTCCTTGGTTTGTTTTATGTTGGGGGTGGGGTTGGGGGAAACTTTTTTTTCAATTTCTTACCTCGACGGAGATGCAATTTTTTGTCCGTATCGTATCTCCGTCCGCACTGCGGCCTGACATCGTGGAGTTGGCAGCATTTCCTGGAGACCGACGGCCGCTCCAAGCTGCGGGAGTCTGCGGGACCTTAACATGGCGGAGCTTGCGATCCCTTTGCCGGGGACTTTGGCCTGTGGACTTTAACATCGTGAAGCCAACATCACGAAGTCTCTGGTAAGAAGAGGCCGACTCAGGAGCTCCATGCCGCGGAGAGTGTTTCAACCGCCCTGACGCGGGAGTTTCAATCACCCCGACAGGGGCTTCGATGGTCGGCTGCGTGGGCTTTGATCGCCCCGACTGCAGATGGTTTGACTGCCCTGACCGCGGGAGAACAAAGAGGAAGAGGATTGAACTTTATTCCCTTCCATCACAGTGAGGAATGTGGAATCCACTGTGATGGATGTTCATGTTGTCTTTTATGTGGTTGTGTGTCTTGTTGCTTTTCACTTAGTATGGCTGTGTGGTAACTCAAATTTCACTGTACCTTAATTGGTACATGTTACAATAAACTGACCTTGAAACCATGAAACCATGAAACCTTGAACCCCAAATGTGGCCTAACCAAAGTCCTACGAAGCTGCAACGTGACTTCTTGACTCTTATACTCAGTGTCCCAACCATTGAAGGTGCACATACCATACACCTTCTTTACCATTCTATCTGTATGTGTTGCCACTTTCAGGCAGCTGTGCATTTAGACCCCAAGACCCTTCTATACATCAATGCAGTTCAGGGTCTTCCCCCTTGTGTACGAGCTCCCAAAGTGTAACACTTCATACTTGTTCAGATTAAACTCCATCTGCCATTTCTCTGTCAATTTCTGTAGCTGATCTGTATCCCGCTGTATACTTTGACGGCCTTCCCAGCTATCTGCAACCCCACCAGTTTTGGTGTCGTCTGCAAACATACTAAGCAACACATCTACATTTACGTCCAAGTCATTTATATTTACCACCAACAAATAGAGGCTCCAGGGCCATTTGTTACAGATCTCCACTGTTCACAGTCCTTCAGCTACAATAACTCCCTCTCTGCAATTCTCTTTCTTTTATGAGTAAGCCAGTTCTGAATCCCAAATAAACCCCATGGATCCCAAGCATCTTAATCTTCTGGAGCAACCTAACATGAGGGACTTTATGAGATGCCTCCCCAAAATCCATGTGGACAACACCCATTGTCCTACCTTCAATCAACATCATCACCTCCTCAGAATCTTCAGTCTATTTCGTAAGACTTAGAGAAAGACTTAGAGATGCAGAGAAAGCCATGCTGACTATCCCTAATTACCCCATTCCTTTCCAAATCCAAGTTAATCCTTTCCCAAAGAATCCTTTCCAATAACATCCCCATCACTGATGAGAGGCTCAGCAGCCCACAGTTTCCAGGATTATCTCTATATCCCTGCTTAAGCTAAGGAACATTAGCTACTTTTCATTCTTCTGGGACATTGACTGTTGCAAGAGAAGATATAAAAGCATTCATCAAGGCCACTGTAATTTCCTATCATGCCTCTGTCAATAACCTGGGGTAGATCTCACCTTAATGTTCTTCAAGAGCCCCAACACCCCTCCTTCTTGATCTCACATGTTAGTATTCCTCACACCCATCTCACTGTCCTCCATTTCCTTCTTCTTGGTAAATATAGATACAAAGTTCCTGTTTAGTACCTCACCTACAACCTCTGACTTGAAGCAAAAATTCTCTTCTTTATCCTTGAGTGGTCCTACCTTCTCCCTGGTTACCCTCTTGTTTTTAATGTTTGTATAAAAAGCCTTGGACTTTACCTTAGTCTGGTTCTCCAGTGACATTCCTTGGCCCCTTTTGGCCTTCTAATTGTTCACTTGAGTTCTTTCCAGCATGGTTTATACTCCTCAGAGTTCCAGTCTGATTTCATCTTCCTAAATCTGACAAAGGCTTTCTTTCTCATTTTGGCCAAAGTTACATAGGAAAATAACTGCAGATGCTGGATCAAATCGAAGGTATCACAAAATGCTGGAGTAACTCAGCGGGTCAGGAAGCATCTCAGGAGAAAAGGAATGGGTGATGTTTCGGGTCAAGACCCTTCTTCAGACTGATACCTTGGCCAAAGTTATAATCTCTTTGATCATCCAAGATTCCCTTAACTTGCCATCCCTAGCCTTTCTTCCCACTAGAGCTTGCCAGTTCTGAACTCTGTAAGAAGGAACTGCAGATGCTGGTTTAAACCGAAGAGAGACACAAAAAGCTGGAGTAACTCAGCAGGACAGGCAACATCTCTGAAGAGATGTTTTGGGTCGAGACCCTTCTTCAGACTGAAGCCAATCTGAAGAAATGCCTCAACACGAAACTTCACTCATTCCTTCTCTCCAGAGATGCTGCCTGTCCCGCTGAGTTACTCCAGCTTTTTGAGTGTATCTTCAGTTCTGAACTCTGATCAGCTGGCCTTTAAACGACTCCCACATGCTAGATGTGGGCTTACCGAATAACTACTACTCCCAATTTACTTTCCTTCGCTCTTGCCCAATAATGTTGTGATCTTCCTTACCCTCAATATAGTATCTTCCCTTCAAGGTCCAGATTTATCGTAATTCAGAACTTAAAACGTATGGAGATGTGATCTCTGATCCCAACAGACTTGTTGGAGGGTATTCTGTGTTTAACCTGTACCCTGAATGTGGCTTTTACATTGGGGCCCAGTTGCCCTCTTAATTACAGCTCAAAATATACATGTAACAGGGAGTAGAGGTGTCCTTTATTGCACACATTTGTTAGGTAAATGTAAAAACGTTATCTAGTAACAGGAAGCAGGAGGTTAAAAATAACTTTGGTGAACTTAAAGATGAAATGCTACGGAGACATTGATCAATGGTGAGTTGGTTCAAAGGTGTAAAATCCACATATAACATTGTGTACTGTTAAGGCCTTGAATAAACCGATTTCCTTGAAAGTGACGTCACAGGTAGATAGGGTGGTCAAGAAGGCTTTTGGCACATTGACTTTCATCAGTCAAAATCGAGAACCAGAGGACAAAGGTTTAAGGTGAGCACGGGAGAAAGAGTTAATGGGAACCTGAGGGGTAGGGGTGGTGGGTGTATGGAACAAGCTGTCAGAGGAGGTAGTTGAAGCAGGTACTATTGCAATGTTTATGAAGCATCTGGACAGGTACATCGATAGGATAGGTTTAGAGGGGTATGGGACAAAAAGCAGGCAGTTAGGACTAGTGTAGATGGGGCATGTTGGTCGGCATGGGCAAGTTGAGCCGAAGAGTCTGTTTCCTTCCTGTATGACTCTATGAAATGTTTTAGAAATTCACCACTGCTTAGCGAGATGTTCTTTGTGTCTGTTCCTATCTGAGCCATAATTAAGTGGGCAAATGATCCCACATAAAAGCCAAATTCAGGATACAGTTTAAACACAAAAGTTCCTCCAACAAAACTCTTCTACTGGATCTCCCGTCACCGATACAAGATCCAGGTCTGGCCTGTCCTCGAGCTGGACGATCCACATACTGTTTCAAGAGCCCTTTTGGATACTTCTAACAATTCCTAGCTCATCTAAGCATTTGCACTGAGTCCCAGTCAATGTTGGGGAAGTTAAGTTTACCCACAACAACAACCCTGCTGTTTCTGCATCTTCCCGTAACCTGTCTACATATCTGTTCCTCTATCTCCCGCTGGCTACTGAGAGACAGATAGTGCAATCGTGTTAGAGTGATTGCACCGTTCCTATTTTTGAGCTCTACCCGTTTTTCCTCAGTGAATGATAACCAACACCCTCCCTTCCCCGCTCTATCATGTCTGAAACATCAAAACGTGGAATATTGGGCTGCCAGTCCTGTCCGTCTCACAGCCATATCTCCATGATGGCCAAAGCATCATCGTTAGAAGCACTAAGGCTCTAAGTTCATCTGTTTTATGTGCAATGCTCCTTGCATGAATTAAACATAGATCAGCCCATCATTCTCACTGTATTCCTTAACCACTCTCTGTTTGACTTTAACGTGAGTTTTATTATCAGAATATAGTAATAGGGTGGCACTGCGGCACAACGGTAGAGCTGCTGCCTTACCATGCCAGAGACCACGGTTCGATCCCAACTATGGGTGATGTTTGTACGGAGTTTGTACGCTCTCCTGGTTTTCTCCGGGCCCTCCAGTTTTCTCTCACACTCCAAAGATGCACAGGCTTATAGGTTAATTGGCTTCGGTAAAATTGCAAAATTGTCCCGAGTTTGTAGGATAGTGTTAGTGCATGGGGTGATCACTGGTTGGCACGGGCTCGGTGGGCCGAAGGGCCTGTTTCGGTGCTGTATCCCTCAAGTCTAAAAGTCTAAAGTAAATTCAAGTCCACGTCTTTCTCCCCTATCTCGCATCTTTGCCGATCCAATCGCCCAGTGTTAGCTGATATTATTAATGATTATCTCACCTTGTACCTCCCCCCTCTCCTTCAAATCAGCCCTATTACCTTCCTACATGAACATAATTCTTGCAAGCTCCCAGGCCAGCTCCAACCTTGTTTTTCTTTCCCTCAGTCTCCTTAAGTATGCTGCGGCCTTCCAAAATTATGCCCATCTCACATGGGACAATTTGATTCCATCCAGTCTCAGAAACAATGTACTATTTGTCAATGCTCCTGTGGGATGTCTTTACTCTGTTAAAAGCACCGCGTAAATGGAATTTTTTGTTTTGTTTCTGGCATGAAAATTTCAATTACCTTGCGGCTAAATCATGCATACACTCAACAAACAAGCTGCTCACCGATGTGCTGTCTTGTGAATGAGTCGATGGGAATTAGTTGATTTCGAGTCATATGTTTGCTAAGTGGGCTGAGTTTAGCGTTGTGTGGGTATTTCAGAACTGGAAAGTCTATCAAGACCCAAGAGGGGGGAAAAAAAACAAGCTGCAGGCACTTTAAGGTTAAGGTCCAACAAAATACTTGTGATCTAAAGAACAGAAGGGTCACAAGAGAGCCTAGCAGACAAACATGACATATGTGTGAAGAATACTTAAGGGTCCAAACACCCAAGGACCCAACGTGTTCAGATCCAAGAACAGAATGCCATTAAAAAGAGCACTTTGAAGATCCTCAATTAAGACTCTGTCTTTAATGTAAGTGCCCTTGACACTATTCCATTGTGTATTGTACACTGCGATCTTCAGTCCAGGAGGATGAGGGGTGAACTGATGGCAGTATATAAGAATACGAGAGGTATAGAGAAGGTAGATAGTCAAAATCTTTTTTTCAATTTAGAGATGTTAAAAACAAGAGGGCATAGTTAAGGCAAGAGGAGGCAAGAGGGACAGCACAGTGGTGCAGCGGTAGAGTTGCAGCTTTACAGTGCCAGGGACCTGGGTTCAATCCTGACTTGAACTTCAGAGATGATTCTCGGTTCTTCCCACCCTTTGGTTCTAAGGCAGCACGGGTAGCCCTGTAGTAGAGTTGGTGCCTTACACTGCCAGAGACCTAGGTTTAATCCTGACCATGGGTGCTGTTTGTAATGAGTTAATACGTTGTCGCTGTGACCATGTGGGTTTTCCCCAGGTGTTCCAGTTTCCCCCCACACTCCAATGATGTGCAAATTTGTAGGCTAATTGGCTTCACTGAAGATTGTAAATCATCCCTGGTGTGTAGGACAGTGCTAGTGTACGGGGGTCGCCGGTCGGCGCGGTCTCGGTGGGCTGAAGGGCCTGTTTCTCAGCTGTATCTCTAAACTAAAAAACTAAAGGAGCTTTAAAGGGAATTTGAGGGGTAAGTTTTTACAGAAAATTATTGATATCTGAAACTCGTTGTCAGAGGAAGGGGTGGAACCCAATACAATCATTTTGAGAATAGTCACTTCAATAGGCAGGGCATGAAAGGATACTGCATTGATGTGGGCATTTCAGTGACATTTATTGTTCCTTCACTTGTCTACATAAAGTATTATAAGGGCCATCTGCCTTGATTTCCCATCCAGAAGAGCAGTATGTACTTGGTTCTATGAACCACTTGTCGTGATCTCAGGATGCTCACAAAACCCTGTGCAGCAAATGAAGTACCTCTGAAGTGTTATACAGCAGGAAAAGCAGCAGAACATTTCCTGACAGCAAAGGTGCACAAACAACATTGTGATAATGATAAGATGTAATGGTGGCAATTGCGAAAAAAACTGGCAAGTATTACTGTGTGCAACTAAAAGCAGTATGAGGTAACCTCAGTTAAACATAGATGTAGGGACTTCTATCAGGCAAACCCTTCTCCTGCATAGGCAAAAATTGATCCAGGAATTGCAGAGGGAATCATTGGAATCACTAATTTATTAGAGTCACTGAGTCTTACAGCGAGGAAACAGGCCCTTCAGCCCAACTTGCCCACACCGGCCAACATGTCCCCAATTTATTGTGAACTTCAAATGGTTGAAAATGAAAATGTTCCAGTTGTTTGAATTGAATTGAGACTAACAGAGGCCTAATAGTATTTTGTAGCACAGCATTTCTAAATGCTCTACAGTGGAATTTCTAAAGGGAAAACTGGGGACTTGTGAGTTCCATAATGTAAAAAAATTACCTTCTTAGTCCGTCATGCTTCTAAATTGTTAATTGACAGAGGAAGTAGCACAGCCATAGATGAGTCTAATGACGCACAAAGCACACCCTTACCCCAGCAGCAGGAGTTTGGGCCACGCATGGCACAGCCTCCACAGAATGGAGCACACATGCATAAGCAAATCTTCACATGCGTCTGCTCCGCCATTACCTAAAAGCGATATGCCTGATCACATCTCACGCCATGGTGTGTGATGACTGTGCCAAGTCTCCCTCAGCCCCACCTGATACACATCCCCCCCTACCCCACTCCCCACCAACTACTAGTCACTGGAAGTGATAGGTGGATACATAGAAACATAGAAACATAGAAACATAGCAACATAGAAAATAGGTGCAGGAGGAGGCAATTTGGCCCTTCGAGCCAGCAATGCCATTCATTGTGATCATGGCTGAACGTCCACAATCAATAACCCGTGCCTGCCTTCTCCCCATATCCCTTGATTCCACTAGCCCCTAGAGCTCTAACTCTCTCTTAAATCCATCCAGTGATTTGGCCTCCACTGCTCTCTGTGACAGAGAATTCCACAAATTCACAACTCTCTGGGTGAAAAAGTTCCTTCTCACCTCAGTCTTAAATGGCCTCCCCTATATTCTAAGACTGTGGCCCCTGGTTCTGGACTCGCCCAACATTGGGAACATTTTTCCTGCATCTAGCTTGTCCAGTCCTTTTATAATTTTATATGTCTCTGTAAGATCCCCTCTCATCCTTCTAAACTCCAGTGAATACAAGCCTAGTCTTTTCAAGCTTGCCTCATATGACAGTCCCGCCATCACAGGGATCAATCTCGTGAACCTACCCACCAACTACTCCCCACCAACTACTAGTCACTGGAAGTGATAGGTGGATACAGATGAGGTGGAACTGCTATTCAAAAATCCCCCTCACCTATATACTTGCCAGACTTATACTTGCCTTACCCCCACCTCTCTTCCAGCTTTCTCCAACATCCGCACCCCCCCCCCACCCCCCTCACCCCTGCCACTACAATCAATCTGAAGAAGCCTTCTGACCCAAAATGTCCTATGTGCATGTTCTACCTGATCTGCTCATTTACCCAGCACTTTGTTTTTTTGCTCTCCTTGTGACCTTGTGGGTTTCCTCGTTAATGCTCCAGTTTTCCTCCACATCCCAACGATGCACAAATGGACATGGGATGAATGAAATAAAAGGGCCGGAATAGGATGTGTAAATGACTGGCTGATGGTCAGAACAGACTGGCTGATGGTCAGAACCGACTAGCTGATGGTCAGAACAGACTGGCTGATGGTCAGAACAGACTGGCTGATGGTCAGAACAGACTGGCTGATGGTCAGAACAGACTGGCTGATGGTCAGAACAGACTGGCTGATGATCAGCATCTACCAGCATCTGCAGTTATTTTCTTATATTATATGGCTGATGGTCAGAACCGACTGGCTGGACCAAAGGGCTTGTTTCTCTTCTTTCTGGTGCTATTACTTCATTCCCATCAACAAACCCCAGGTTTTATCATGCACCCACACACCAGGACAATTTATTACGGCTAGTTACCCTCCAAACCCACGTCTTTGGGGTGCAAGATGAAACCAGGGCACTCAGGGGAAACCGCCATGGTCACAGGGAGAATATGCAAACTCTGCACAAACAGCACCAGAAGGCAGGATTGAACCTGGGTCACAAGATCTGTGAGGCTGTACCCCAGTTAACTTCACCAATGTATTCTTAAAGGCAATTTGCCACCCCTGGATAGTGAATATCTCATTGAATACCACTGATCTACTGGATGGGTACGGAAGGCAATATTCATTGGGAATTCATGAAAACGCTGCCCATTCTACCCAGTCCAGCTCATGACTTTCATACATCTTCTTAAATGCCACACGTGTTTCAATGATTTGCAAATGTGGTTTTAATCCAGGCTGTCACACCCTGGATTAAATTTATCCTTCCTACAGCATGACATCATAGCCCAATTTGAACCATGCCTTGGGAAATTTGTTTTTTAATATATTATAAATGCATTATAAACGCACATTAGCAAACCCCATAAAACAATTCTGAAAGCTAATTATTCCTTGTGGCTACAAAAGAAATGTAAATTATTAAATTAGTCATTGGATTGAATACTCCTGCTGTTGATATTTGGTGAACATTAGAAGCCTGATGAGGCATTGACTTAGATAAATCTAATCAGGCAAAACCTTTGGAGAGACTTAAAATATATTAGAGGCTTCATTTGTTTTGATTTTTTCAGGGTTGCAACTGCAAGGTTTGTAACCGGTTATCACGAGTGCAGATATGGGTCTATATCACCAAGGGAGTTACAGACCCAAAATGTCCGAGCTTAAAGTTTGTTGAATTAAAAATTGCTCGGTTTAGAAAAGAATGTGTAATGTCGAAAAAAAACATTTCCCACGAACTGTCTTCTCAACTGACAATGTTCTTGGGATTTCATACATGCTGTGAATTTAAAGGAGATTGCTCTCTAATTTAAAACCACATTTGCAAATCATGGAAACATGAATGTTAAGAAGCGTTACGCTGATCTGTTTGTGACAACAGGGATTAGACTACCACTGCTTGCAATAACAATGATCTTCACTACTCTCCAGGTCTAAATTGGAGCTTTGTAAATCTTTTCTCACACCTCCCCAACTCTCTCTTGATAGTTTGATCTATTATTTAAAACTTGCATGAGGAGACACAGAGAATCCTTTTTTTTAAATTGTGACTTTATTTTCATTGAAATGTATTTTAATTACTAAATGTTTCAATATTGTACTAATTAGTGAATATCACGCAATCACACACGTGCAAAGGCTACTAATTCAACTACAGAATTGGCTGTCTGCCTTCTATCAGTACAGCACTGCTAAGAAGATAAGGTTCAAGAACCTGACTGATGCCTAAGGTAGCTTACATATCAAAGTGCCTTAACATCTACTGATGAGAATATTAGCAGCTGAAGAGAGGGACGGACATCACGATTTATCACAGTCTCTGCAATTGACAATTGTGGATAGGTTTTTAGAGAATGTTCTTGTTAAGCTTACCTCAACCCATCCCTATACGTTATTGAAAGGTATGGCTGGCACTGTAGCAACCTGTTTGCTTCCTCAACAAATTGTCCTTTGAACAGAACTGTTATCAGTGAGTCCCAGTATTAATTACATGTCTGACAATAGACAATAGACAATGAACAATAGGTGCAGGAGGAGGCCATTCGGCCCCTCGAGCCAGCACCGCCATTCAATGTGATCATGGCTGATCATTCTCAATCAGTACCCCGTTCCTGCCTTCTCCCCATACCCCCTGACTCCGCTATCCTTAAGAGCTCTATCTAGCTCTCTCTTGAATGCATTCAGAGAATTGGCCTCCACTGCCTTCTGAGGCAGAGAATTCCACAGATTCACAACTCTCTGACTGAAAAAGTTTTTCTTCATCTAAGTTCTAAATGGCCTACCCCTCATTCTTAAACTGTGGCCCCTTGTTCTGGACTCCCCCACCTCTTGCACAGGCAAGAGATGGTCCATGGTATAGAGATAAACAGGTCATCTTGATGATGGCTGGAATAGGGGATTTGATGCCCAGCACATTGTTCAATGCACATCGTGGTGCAAACAGTTCAGAAGCCTAAGAGATGAATGCGATTATGTTTAAGAAATGGTGAAGAGCAAAATAAATGTCTTCAGCCTATCCAATGTGCTACTAGGTGAATTATCACCCAATATTCGATGCCAGTCTTGCAAGATGAGGATTCGGGGAGAACTGAAGGAACTGAGAAAGATGCCAATGAGCTGGAGTTGGCATGCCTTTAACATACAGGTAACCCAACGTCACATTTTCACATGATGTCACTTAGAACATGGAATAGTGGTTAATGGAGCCATGGCGAGATCTTTGAGAGTTTAGAGTGCAGAATGGAAAGAGGGACCAATGGTGACAACCTTCTAGCTTTGCGTCTATCTTCTGGATTTGAATTCATCTTCTGGAAAGACTCAAATGGAGGCAGGTAAAGATGGACCTATTTGGCTAGAAAGTGGGGGAGAGATTGGAGGAAGATGGTGTCGTTGACTACATTGATTTTTGGCGATTGGCTGAGAAGAACGAGCAGAGCTAGCTTGCTATGGTGGCCGCCTCATCAATCGTTATTTACATTCAGGGCCTTTTTGATCTCCAGCAAGGTATGAAACCTGGGTTTCAAACATAGCTTGCAGAAAAGATGTGCCAAAGTTAGGGACCCTTCAATGCATTCAGGGGTGTCAGTATCGAAAGGGGGAATGGTAATAGGATGGGGATTCGTTTTTTGAAGATGGCGGATTTAAAGAAAACACTTGAGAGAAGGTCATTGCTAACAAACACAGTTAACGTGAGGCCTCAGGGTTGAAGACAAGATAAGGTGATAATGATGGAGGGAACAAGGAATGAGTCCCCTAGACAAGCAGAGATCAGTTAGGGTTGAGGGGAGGTTGGAGAGATATTGCAAAGAGTTCTGAGCATCTGCAGGAGGTGGTGGCGGAAGCACTGTTATGGAGACGGTGAGATCAAGAAACCAAAGGGAGATGGTGGAGATAGACTATCGACTGACATCTATTATAAACCCAGACTCCCACAGCTATCTAGACTACATTTCTTCTCACCCTGCCTCCTGTAGAGACTCTTTCCCCTCCTCCCAATTCCTCTGTGGCAATCTCCTGGGTGCTAAACATGTTAACTCCCCCTCCCGTTTCCATACTGACCTTTCCGCACTAGGCCTCCTCTACTGTCAGAGTGAGGCCCCACGCAAATCGGAGGAACAACACCTCATATTTTGCCCAGGCAGCTTACAACACAGCAACATGAATATTGATTTCTCTAACTTCAAGTAACCCTTACTTTCCCTCTCTCTCTGTCCCTCCCTCACTCTAGTTCTCCGACTAGTTTCACTGTCCTCCTGATTAATTTTACTAATATCATATCATATCATATATATACAGCCGGAAACAGGCCTTTTCGGCCCTCCAAGTCCGTGCCGCCCAGCGATCCCCGTACATTAACACTATCCTACACCCACTAGGGACAATTTTTACATTCACCCAGCCAATTAACCTACATACCTGTACGTCTTTGGAGTGTGGGAGGAAACCAAAGATCTCGGAGAAAACCCACGCAGATCACGGGGAGAACGTACAAACTCCTTACAGTGCAGCACCCGTAGTCAGGATCGAACCTGAGTCTCCGGCGCTGCATTTGCTGTAAAGCAGCAACTCTACCGTTGCGCTACCGTGCCGCCCATAATAGGATGCGCCATTGTCACCTTCCCCTCAGCTGACAATGAACCATCCTACATTTTCCGCTGATCATTGTCTGCATTGCTGTGTCGATTTCCTTACCCTTACCCTTACCTTTACCCTTTCCATATCTCTAGCATCCCTCTCCCCTGGCTCTCAAGCTGAAGAAGGGTCTTGACCTTAAACGTCACCCATTCCTTCTCTCCAGAGATGCTGCCTGTCCCTTTGAGTTTCTCCAGTACTTTGTGTCTATCTTCAGTGTAAACCAGCATCCCCAGTTCCTTCCCACACACTGCTTTTGTTTATGTTGTCTCAACCCCAATATTGTAGTCCCGTGATCATGCATTTCCTTGATGTACCATAAACAGATTAAACAGTTACATGAGCAGACTAGTTCACACACGAGGCACTTAGTTAGAGCTGACATCTCTTCAACGGCAAAATGATTTGACAAAGCTCCTCAGACCTTCAAAGCTGCTCATCACACAAGATGCAAATCCTTTGGATAACAGCAGTCAATTGGGACCCTTCAGAATGGCAGCGTTAGTCAGACTGCGCATAAGGTCTGGCTAAGTGGACCAACCCATTTGTTTTTGTCAAGATGAAACTTTCAAACTCAAAGTCAGATTGGGAAGAAACTGAAAGGAATCATTAACTTGCTTCCACGGAAAGCTTCACAGAGCTGAATTACAAATTAACAGAGGGGAGCTTTAACAGTTAGTATGCTGACATCGGCATGCATGATAGATGGGAACGTTGTGAATGGAATAATACTGCCACTGTAAAGGCTGTTTTCAGTTGGGAAGTAAAAAATATATATCTGAACCTATTCAGAATTTTAAAATAAAAGATTAATTGGTGCCAAATATTTCCGAGCAATGAATTTTCAAGCCCGAATCTAACAAGATTCACGGCACAATTCAAGCAGCACATAATTATTATGGTCAACATAACTTCATTAGTCAGTATTACCCAAGAGTCCAAAGCTTGCCTGCACTTAATTGCTTTTAAATTTTCTTGTCACACTGGTGCTATAGTTAAGCTACTCATTTAGATTGTTAATAATGGATTGAGAAAAGTAATTAAAATATATCTCCAATACTTCCATCAGCAAGAAACATGCTAGTCTAAAGAATTTATCTCAAACACGATGGCTACCAATAATTAAAGATATATCCTCTCCGAGATACTGTACCTTTGACAAACAGCGCTCAGAATATATATTCCCTTTGTCCCGATTGTCTTTGCTGGTGAAGGTGGCTTGCATGAATGAATGTAAATGTGCTCATTGATTTCTCGCTCAAAAAACGATTAACAAGGGCATTATCATATCTGTCAGAAACAGGAAACTACAAGCTTGATGCACGAGAAAAATCTAACAGAGCTGATAAAATCTAGCATTCATTTTTTTTTCCGCTGTTAAATGTGAATAATTAGTTGGGAAATGTATGAGCTGTACAATCATTTACGTATCTTCGGTGTGTGATTTTCTTTGTGTCATTACAATAGGTAAACTGCTGAAATATACTTTTTTTTCTATTCCTGAAATTATCCAATGTCAAACATTTTTCTGTGTTATCTCTGACAATGTAAAATGCAAGCAAAACAGTTCAATCATCAACCCTTCATTAAATAATATATAGGAAATCTGGATTATTAATGTGCAAGTACTTTTGTGCTTTCAAACATTCTAAATATCAGGTAACAGTAAAATTATAGCATCTTGCTTGAAACATTCTTTCCTAAATGATAAAATAGGCTGAAGTCAGCATGGTTTGGTGAAGGGGAGATCTTGCCTGGCAAAGCTGTTGGAATTCTTAGAGGAAGTAAATAGCAGGATGGACAGTTAGTAGATGCCGTTTAACTAGATTTTCAGAAAGCCTTTGATAAGGTACCACACATGAGGCTGCTAAAGAAGATGACAGCCTATGGTATCAGAGAGAAGATACCAGCATGGATAACAGGTTGGCTGGATATCAGAAGGCAGAGAGTGGCAATAAAGGGAGCTTATTCTGGTTGGTCATAAGGTCAAGAGGTCATAAGTGATAGGAGTAGAATTAGGCTATTTGGCCCATCAGGCCTACTCCGCCATTCAATCATGGCTGATCTATCTCTCCTGCCTAACCCCATTCTCCTGCCTTCTCCCCATAACCTCTGACACCTGTGCTCATCAAAAATCTATCTATCTCTGCCTTAAAAATATCCACTAACTTGGCCTCTACAGCCTTCTGTGGCAAATTCCACAGGTTCACCATGTTCTGACTAATTACATATTGGCTGCCAGTGACTGGTGGAGTTCCGCAGGGGTCGGGGCTGGGGCCGCTACTCTTCACATTGTATATCAATGATTTAGACATGCAGAGAGTCATAGATACATAGAATGAAACAGTGTGGAAACAGGCTCTTCGGCCCAACTTGCCCGCACCAACCAACATGTCCCAGCTACAGTAGTCCTACCTGCCAGCAATTGGTCCATATCCCTCCAAACCTGTCCTATCCATGTACCTGTCTAACTGCTTCTTAAATGTTGGGATAGTCCCTGCCTCAACTACTTCCTCTGGCAGCTTGTTCCATACACCCACCACCCTTTTGGTGAAAAAGTTACCCCTCAGATTTCTATTAAATCTTTTCCCCTTCGCCTTAAACCTATGTCCTCTGGTCCTGAATTCACCTATTCTTCTTATGATCATATATACCTCTGTAAGATTCAAGATTCAAGATTCAAGATAGCTTTATTGTCATCCAAATTGGACGAAATTCAGTCACCCACAGTCCAACAACAAAAGCATCAAAATAGGCATTAAAATTACACAACCCCCAAAACACACAAAAGAAACATCCATCAAGAAAACATCCATCACAGTGAGTCTCCTCCAGTCCTCTCCTCACTGTGATGGAAGGCCACAATGTCTTTTCCCTTCTCCTGCTGTCCTCTCCCGCGGTCAGGTTGTTGTGGTTGCAGGCCGCGCCGGACGGTCCGCAGCGGGCCGAGCCTAAGGCGAGTCGCAGCCGCTCCCGCAGCAGCCTCCGAAGACGGCTGGCTCCGCCGATGATAAGTCCAATCCGGGGCGGGCGAACACGCTGCTGCTGCCGCTGTTGCTGCACGTCGGGGCGGTCGTGGCTCCCGACATTGAAGCCCCCGCCCAGCAGAGAAATATCCTGCGGCCTATTTTATGCCGCACCGGACGGTGAAATGTCCGCGACCCAAGCCCCGCGATCCGGGGCGGGTGAACACACTGCCGCTGTCGGAGCTCCCGATGTCGGCATCCACGCGGCCCGAGCCTAAGGCGAGTCGCAGCCGCTCCCGCAGCCTCCGAAGACGGCCGGCTCCGCTGATGGTAAGTCCGGTCCGCGGGCTCTGCGAACCGGAGCCCTGGAGGCCGACAGCTCCAGGAGTTGGGCCGATGGTAGGCCGCAGCAGGAACGGAGACAACACCCAGAAAACAAAGGTCGGGTCTCCGTTCGGAAGGGACACATATTTACAATTTTACAGTTCCCCCCCTCCCCCCCCACATACACACATAGTACACAAACACAAAAACACGACATCACAACTACAATTAAGACAAAAAAACAACAAAAACACAAAGACAAATGGACCGCAGGTAAGCCGCAGCTGCTATGGCAGCGCCGCCATTTAAGAATACCATTTAAGATCACCCCTCATCCCCCTGCGCTCCAAGGAGTAGAGTCCCAGCCTACTCGACCTCTGCCTATAGCTCAGACCCTGTCCTTGGCAACATCCTCGTAAAAGGGAACGGAAGCACGAATTTCTTTCTTGCTACAATCGCTGCAACTTTTACAGGCACTTTAATACAATGCAACAAGTATGCAATAAAACAATAAATGGTCAGTTATTTTCTAAGGGACATGAAAGCAAAAACAGTGTAAGGCTTCACTGAAATCTTCCAGTTTTTCCATGATATAGAGGAGATACCAAGTGACAGGAAAATAACAAATAGGACAGCCTAGTTCATGCAAGGGTGTGAGGACATTTATGGTTAGTTTAGCTTTGGCAATGGGTAAAGTATAGAAACAATAATCAGCAAAAATATGAAGCACTCAGAGAAGTTTGAGCAAAGCAAGGAGAGTCAGTATTTGTAAAGGCAGTTTAGTTTGGTTTAGTTTAGTTTAGTTGAGATACCGGCCCTCAGGCCCACCGTGTCCGCAACGACCAGCGATCCCCGCACATTAACACTATTCTGCACACAATTGGGGGCAATTTACACGTATACCAAGCTAATTAACCTACGAACCTGTAGGTCTTTGGAATGTGTGAGGAAACAGGAGATAATAGACAATAGACAATAAACAATAGGTGCAGGAGGAGGCCATTCGGCCCTTCGAGCCAGCACCGCCATTCAATGTGATCATGGCTGATCATTCACAATCAGTACCCCGTTCCTGCCTTCTCCCCATACCCCCTGACTCCGCTATCCTTAAGAGCTCTATCTAGCTCTCTCTTGAAAGCATTCAGAGAATTGGCCTCCACTGCCTTCTGAGGCAGAGAATTCCACCGATTTACAACTCTCTGACTGAAAAAGTTTGTCCTCATCTCCGTTTTAAATGGCCTACCCCTTATTCTTAAACTGTGGCCTCTGGCCCCTGGAGAAAACCCACGCGGTCACGGGGAGAACGTATAAACTTTGTACAGACAGCGCCCATTGTCAGGATTGAACCCAGATCTCTGGCGCGGCAAGCGCTGTAAGGCAGCAACTCTACCGCTGCACCGCCTTACAGCCTTACAGCTCATGATTGATGAACCAAAATTGAATCTTTACGCTGCCGTAACAGAGGAGAGTTTACTGAAGGGGGATGCAGCACACCAATGCTATGAAAAAAGGCTGCTTAAAAGAACTGAGAGGTCAGTGTCAACTTGGATAAAAAGTTGGCTTAAGGGCAAATAAACAGTGAGTCACTGTAAATGTTTGTTTTTCGGACAGGAGAATGAAATATTTTCCATCCTCCAGTATTTTGAGTTTCCTTGAGATATACAGCAGTGGGAATGTTTTTGGGCCACTGCACAATAACACTGTACAAAGAACAAAAAAGAAATCAATTACTCTATAATTATCATATTGATCCTTCAGTGTTTTTAGTCTTAATGCTCTCAGGTGTAGATTATTGTTCACACTGCTTAGGAAATTATATCGTAGATGCATCATTAGCCTTTTGTGCATCACACTTGACTTTTGAGGACTATGGAATACAAGTAAAAAGGGGTTCCACAGTGGATTTGCGATTAGCTCTGCCATATTTTTGTGCAGGTGGTTAAAATTAATTTTTTAGCTGAGTAATTCCCGCTCCCATGAATAGGAGCACAACGTGATAATACATTAAAAAATATTATAACTAAAATCGAAGCAGCAAAAGGAAAGAGCAAATGAAAAATTAGAAAGAAATGGAGAAATAGTCCGTCATTTATTCATTTATAAAGTAATTAAAGATGCAATTACTTTTTATGTGCAGTTTAATCAAAGTGAACAAGACAGATATTCTACAGCATCTAGATGGTGATCCAAAATAAAATGTACCTCAAAGGAAGCCCTTTGATCCTTCACCAGCTATTAATCATCTTGTGCAATTAACGAGCAACATGCTGTATATCCAGATACTGCTTTGCATGGATATCTTAGAGCTTGCTGTCAGCCACAGTTTCCCTATAGATGCAGATGGCAGCATCTGTGATGCACAAAATTATAATCATTAATGTTATTACAGGAAGAATACACTAAGTACCAGATTTTGTACCATCATTACCGCACACTCCCACTTCCTGCGGAGTGGAAATCTGACCATGGTCCTTAGTTAACTGGTGCTAGAGTACTGGGTACACAGAGAGTTCTTCCTTGCATTGGATTTCAAGAGTACAACAGGCACAGTCCAATTGTGGTTTTCTTTAAATATTTTTCTAGCCCTGTATTTGAATGCAATTTGAATGCATACCTTTAGAAATATGAGGAGCAATTTATTTAGTCAGAGGATGGGGAATCTGTGGAATTCATTGCCACAGAAGGCTGTGGAAGCCGAGTCAGTGGATATTTTTAAGGTGGAGATTGATAGATTCTTGTTTAGAACGGGCGTCAGGGGTTATGGGGAGAAGGCAGGAGAATGGGGCTGAGAGGGAAAGAGGGGTCAGCCATGATGGAATGGTGCAGTAGACTTGATGGGTCAAATGGCCTCATTCTGCTCCGATAACATGAACGTATGCATTTTATCTTTAGTTATTGCTTTAACATTTTAAATCATTTGCAGACAAATTTAAAGGTCTTACTCAGAGCAGAATATGTGCTTGAGCACTAAATAATTTCTGTCTCAGTCACTTAGCTTCTATACGGGTCCAGTGAATTCATTGAAAGAATCTCAGCCCTATAGAATCATGTTGTATCTAAATCAATGTCACAGTCATTATCGCTGAAAAGCAGATGAACTGACCATTCATTTTATTTCTTCTTTTAAGATCTTGCTGTGTAGAAATTGCTTACTGTATTTGTCCACATAATGATGGAGATAACATTTCACATGTCATATAGTTGTGATGTATTTTGGTTATTAACGTTCTATGTATTGGTAGCTTAATTATATGCAGTGAGCACAATAACCAAATAAATGCAATTTACATATATTTAAATAATATATGCTAATATTTTGAGAATAAATGATTTAAACAGGGCGGCACGGTGTAAGGGCGGCACGGTGGCGCAGCGGTAGAGTTGCTGCCTTACAGTGCTTGCAGCGCCAGAGACCCGGTTCGATCCCGACTACGGGTGCTGTCTGTACGGAGTTTGTACGTTCTCCCTGTGACCTGCGTGGGTTTTCTCCGAGATCTTCGGTTTCCTCCCATTCCCCAAAGACTTACAGGTTTGAAGGTTAATTGACTTGGCATAAATGTAAATTGTCCCCAATGTGTGTAGGATACTGTTAATGTACAGGGATCACTGGTCAGTGCGGACTCGGTGGGCCGAAGGGCCTGTTTCCGCGCTGTATCTCTAAACTAAACTAAACTAAACTAAACTAAACTAAACTAAACTAAACAGGGCGCATTCAGGTAGTTAAAATAAAAATAAAAATAGAACATGCTCGAGATATTTAGATGTTAGAAACTGACCAACGGTCTACAATCTTAAGATTTAACTTTCATTTTGATTCAGTGCATTTGGAATCTTGTGTACAGTGCTGGTCGCCACTATACAGGAGTGCAGAAAAGGTTTATCAATGTGCTGCCTGGATAAGAGGGTATTAGCAATGTGGAGCGCTTGGACAAACTTGGATTGTTTCCTCTGGAGCGACAGGAACAGAAGTTCATAAAGTTGTGAATTGTGATAGGGTAGACAGTTTGTAACATTTTCCCCAGGGTGGAAATGCTCAACACGAGAGGGCATAGTTTTAAGGCGAGAGGGGGAAAGTTTAAAGGAAGATGTGTGGGCAGGTTTTTTTTTACACAGAGCATGGGAGGTGCCGGGAATGTGTTGCCAGAGTGATGGTGGGGACATACACCGATCAGCGAAAAAACATTATGACCACTGACAGGCGAAGTGAATAACATTGATTATCTTGTTACAATGGCACCTGTCAAAGGGTGGGAGATATTAGGCAGCAAGTGAACAGTCAGTTCTTGAAGTTGATGTGTTGGATGCAGGAGAAATGGGCAGGAGTAAAGACCTGAGCGACTTTGACAAGGGCCAAATTGTTATGGCCAGACGACTGGGTCAGAACATCTCTGAAACGCCAAGGTGGTGAAGGTGTGGAATTCTCTGCCTCAGAAGGCAGTGGAGGCCAGTTCGTTGGATGCTTTCAAGAGAGAGCTGGATAGAGCTCTTAAGGATAGCGGAGTGAGGGGGTATGGGGAGAAGGCAGGAACGGGGTACTGATTGATAGTGATCAGCCATGATCGCATTGAATGGCGGTGCTGGCTCGAAGGGCTGAATGGCCTACTCCTGCACCTATTGTCTATTGTCTATTGTGGGGTGCTCCCGGTCAGCAGTGGTGAGTACCTACCGACAGTGGTCCGAGGAGGGACAAACCACAAACCGGCGACAGGGTGTTGGGCGGCCAAGACTCATCAATGCGCGAGGGCAACGAAGGCTATCCCGTCTGGTCCGAACCAACAGAAGGTCTACTGTGGCACAAGTCAGAGAAAATGTTCATGGCGGTCACGGGAGGAATGTGTCACAATACACAGTGTATATTAGCCAGGTGGTCATAATGTTTTGGCTGATTGTGATGTTTACGAGTCTTTTAGATAGACACATGGATATACAGGGAATGGAAGCATATGGATTAGAGGAGAAGGAAAATTAACAACAAGGATATAACCATTCATGGAATGGAGGGCATATGGATCGCATGTATGCAGAAGGGATTCATTAAATTTGACTTCTTGTTCGGCACGGACATCATTGGCCCTGTTGCTGTGCTGTACTGTTCTATGTAACATAATTTCTCTCTCTTAGAGTCATAGATCATAGTGTCATAGAGTGATACAGTGTGGAAACAGGACCTTCAGCCCAACTTGCTCACACCGGCCAACATGTCCCAGCTAAATTGGTCAAACTAGTTCAACCCTCCAGTTAAAAAACGTCAGCATTTTCTGATATTTATTTCAGATTTCCAACATCTGGGGATTTTTGCTTTTCTAAAGATTGGTTATACTTCTAATAACTAATAATACTTTTAATATCTCAGTTAACAAATATTTTACTGAGTTGGTCAATCTCAGGAAGATCCAAGCTTTGTCACTCGGCTGTGCATTGTTGCTGACTATTACATCAAATGAGAACTAAAGAGCAATAATTATCCTCGGTGTTCCTGGGCTAGGAAGTGGAAATGGGAAAGGCATGAATGGTTATATCCTTGTTGTTGATTTTCCTTCTCCTGTAAACTGAATTGAAATATGCATGATTGTTTCTCTCGTGTGAGGATGGTAACGAGCCTGAAATTGAATTATAGACAATAGACAATAGGTGCAGGAGGAGGCCATTCGGCCCTTCGAGCCAGCACCACCATTCAATGTGATCATGGCTGATCATTCTCAATCAGTACCCCGTTCCTGCCTTCTCCCCATACCCCCTGACTCTGCTATCCTTAAGAGCTCTATCTAACTCTCTCTTGAAAGCATTCAGAGAATTGGCCTTCTGAGGCAGTGAATTCCACAGATTTACAACTCTCTGACTGCAAAAGTTTTTCCTCATCTCCATTCTACATGGCCTACCCCTTATTCTTAAACTGAATTGAATTGGGAGATACTGCAAGGAAACAGGTTCTTCGGCCCCACCGAGGCAACTCCGACTATTAGTCACCCCATCACACTAGTTCTATGTTATCCCACTTTTGCACCCACTCTCTACTTACTAGGGGACATTTACAGAGGCCAACTAACCTACAAACCCACACGTCTTCCAGATGTAAAAGGAAACCGAAGCATCTGGAGGAAACCCACGCTGCCACAGGGAGAACATGCAAACTCCACACAGACAGCACCTGAGGTCAGGATTGATCCCGGGTCTCTGGCGCTGTGAGGCAGCAGCTCTACAAGCTCACAGTTCATGAATTACATTACTTGCACTCATTGTCACTAACTCAGTCATAGGAAGAGTAGCCACATGTGAGTCAAGAGTGTTTTATTGCCATGTGTCCAGAAAAGAAAAAAAAAATCTTACGTGCAGTCGCACAACAGGTATGTAAACATAACATACTCTGTCAACACCATAAATAACGCAAAAAATAAGTTAAGTATATAAAAGAACAATAATAGAGCATAGGCAAAAACAATGCTCCAAAGGCTATGTAGTTCAGAACTCAATTGGAAGTTGCAGTGTTTAATAACCTGATGGTCGTTGGGAAGAAGCTGTTCCTGAACCCGGATGTTACAATTTTCAGGCTCCTGCACCTTCTTCCCCAAGGCAGGAGTGAAAGGAGAGCATGGCAGGGGTGGTGTGGGTCCCTGATGATGCTGGCTGCCTTTTTACACTGACTCCTGCAGATCCCTACGACGGTGGGGAAGAGAATCACTTGTGCATGTGCGTGTGCGCGTATATGTGCGTGTGTGTCCACAGAGTACTGCAGTTGAAGGAAGCACATTTGAAACAGAGGTCATTCGAGACGGCTTGTCAGGTCAAAGTACATTTTGCAGCATTCTTTCTTATTTCTGGGGGTAGCATTTTCAATAGACAATAGGTGCAGGATTAGGCCATTCGGTCCTTCGAGCTTTTCATTGACAACTCTATTATTACCTCTTCATAGATCAATGAATTACAGAAAATTTACAACACACAATATGGGCCAAACACCCACTACTGTCTGTACCAGTGAGAAAAATATTCCCTGTGAAATCCCATCTTCCAGTAAGTACCTTACCCAGAGATCTGCCGGTTACTTTTTGCAAGTCCATCTCCAGGTACAAAGCTTCTGCCTCTGAAGCCCTTTCAAATGATGAGTTCCAGATCCCAGCCATCTTTTGGGTTTAAAAAATTCTCATCCTCTCTTTAATCCTTCTACCAATTAATTCAAATCTCTGCCCTCTGACATTTGAACACTCTGTTGAAAGAAATAGCCATTCCTGTTTACTCTATCGAGGCCCTCATAATTATAAATCCTTATTTCAATCTTTGCTCAGCCTCCTCTCTTCCAAAGAACACAACCTCCCAGCTCATCCAATCTTTCCTCATAATTGCAATTCTCCAGCTCCGTTCACCTTAAAGGCCTTGGTTGTCTCCGGCTGTACAGCATATCCGTCTTAGTTTACTGTTCTTCCATCTGAATCTCCAGACCACAGTGGACCTGCTCCCTACCTACTCCTGCATATATAGACAACAGCATGTAATCCATCCATTTACATTTGTGTGAAGGAGATGCTCATCAAATGCCAAAGGTGAATTAAAATAGGTTTGGATTAAACATTTCTGAATTCAGTCTGTATTTAATGCGTGAGATGACTTCATAGTCTCTGCTGCCATCTTGAGGACAAAGATGTTGTAAACATTTCCGCAAACCTTTCCCTGCAAGTCTTTCAAAGCCTCCAAGTTTTTCAATGAGCGTTCCAAAAAAATGGAGTTGAGTTTAGTTTACTGTCACGGGTACCGAGGTACAGTGAAAAGCTTTTGTTGTGTGCTAACCGGTCAGCGGAAAGGCAATACATGATTACAATCCACAGTAGACAGATACATGATAAAGGGAATAACGTGAATAACGTTTAGTGCAAGATAAAGTCCTGTAAAGTCCGGAGTAAAGATAGTGCAAGGGTCCCAATGTAAATTCTTAGTAACTGCTTTTAGAACCGAAGTTCGAAGGAAATAAATTATGAATGCAATTAACAGGCCTCAAACATGCTGTTCATGTCACTAAAGCAAAATACTACTGATCCTTGTAATCTGAAATAAAACAGCAACAGTTGTGGAATGGGGAACAGAGTTAACATTTCAGTTTGGTGACTTTTCAACAGGAAACAGAAACAATTATGTTTAAAAGGAACTGCAGATGCTCATTTAAACCAAAGATAGACACAAAATGCTGGAGTAACTCAGCGGGACAGGCAGCATCTCTGGAGAGAAGGGATGGGTAATGTTTCAGGTCAAGACCCTTCTTCAGACTTAAGTCTGAAATGTCACCCATTCCTTCTCTCCAGAGATGCTGCCTGTCCCGCAGAGACACTCCAACTTTTTGTGGTCAATTTTCCTTTTGTGGTCTAATGATGGTTAAAGCTTTGAAGACAAAGGAGACCATAGGGTCTTGGCCCAAAAGGTCACCCATTCCTTCTCTCCCGAGATGCTGCATGACCTGCTGAGTTACTCCAGCTTTTTGCGTCTATCTTCGGTTTAAACCAGTATCTGCAGTTCCTTCCTCCACATCTACTGGAATCTAGACCAAAAAACAGAATAATTGAATAACTCAGCATACAATTAGTATCAGTTTGAGACCCCACATCAGAACTGAGAGGAATGGGTAGGATTGGCAGTATGTTTACATGGAACGGTGGGGGCTGTGATAGCAACTGGTAGATGGTAGGTGGAAGCAGGTAAGGTGGGAATGAAGGACAGATGGAATCAGGTAGGGGGAACGTTGGGAAGGGTGAACATAGGAAGTAGGGGATGAGGCAGGCTGTGGGTAGAGTACCAGGAAGGTGGATTATGTTGTGAACATTGACATCTCCAGTTTCACGTAACCTATACCCCCAATGATTTCTCACACATTCACCTGCCATCTAGTTTTCCTCTCACTTATCATATCATCATATCATATATATACAGCCGGAAACAGGCCTTTTCGGCCCTCCAAGTCCGTGCCGCCCAGTGATCCCCGTACATTAACACTATCCTACACCCACTAGGGACAATTTTTACATTTTACCCGCCAATTAACCTACATACCTGTACGTCTTTGGAGTGTGGGAGGAAACCGAAGATCTCGGAGAAAACCCACGCAGGTCACGGGGAGAACGTACAAACTCCTTACAGTGCAGCACCCGTAGTCAGGATCGAACCTGAGTCTCCGGCGCTGCATTCACTGTAAAGCAGCAACTCTACCGCTGCGCTACCGTGCCGCCCTTAACTTTGTTCATCCCTCCCTCCCCTCTCCATGCCTTGCCCCATCTACCCATTATCCCCTCCCCCTCTTGTTCCACCTACCATCCTCCATCCCCCCCTGCCCACCCCCAAACTCCCGCAATGCTGTGTACTGACAACGTTTCCCATTTTCTTTCAGTCCTGATGCAGGGTCTTTACCCCAAACCCATACAAAACGCTGGAGTAACTCAGCAGGTCAGGCAGCATCTCTGGTGGAAAGGAACGGGTGACGTTTTGGGTCGAGACCCATCCTCAGATTGAGAGGCAGGGGAGAGGGAAACTGAAGATATGATGAGGTACAAAGAACGAATGAAGGAAAGGTATGTAAGGGACAAATCAAAGCCAGCAATGAAGATCAAGGAAATGTGGAGCCCACAATGGTCCATTGTTGGTTGTGGAGAAGATGATAATGAGTGAAACTAACGAGTGAAACTAAGCAAGACGACAGTAAAACTAGTAAGATGACCAGGGTGGGGGAGATGACGGACAGAGGGGGAATGCAAGGGTTACTTGAAGTTAGAAAAATCAATACTCATACTGCTGGATTGTAAGCTGCCCAAGCGAAATATGAGGTGCTGTTTCTCCAAAGTGTATGGCAACTGGGAGATCGCGTAGGCCAAGGTGTACTGAGTGAAGGTGTTCAGCAAAACGATTGCCCAGTCTGTGCTTGGTTGGTCTCACTGATATATAGGAGTCCACACCTAAAACAGTGGATACAGTCGATTGAGGTTGGAGGAGGTGCAGTCCATTCCTACCCAAAACACCAGCTCACACCTTTGGCCTCCACAGGTGCTAATTGACTCGCTGAATTCTTCCAGTATTCTAATGTTGAAACTTTAACAGTATTCCTCTATTCAGACATGCTGCTGAGCCCAAAGAGCATTTCACCCATGTTAATTTTGCCACTTATGGCATTTGTAATATTATCCTGCCCTATAAAGAAGGTCATGGAAGAAATGTTGATGAGGAGTGCAGGTCCTGTAAGACTAAATGAGACAATGATAACCTTGAAATAAATGTACACTTCCAGGGAACTGTAACTACCAGATGACGAAAATGAACAAATTGTTCATAGTACACAATGTTTCTTATGGTACAATTAAGCTGCCATCCGAAAATATCAATTGTCTTTGAATGACGGGAGGTTTAAAATACTGAATTTTCTCTGTGTTAAATATTAAAAACATACATATTTCAGCTAGATCTAGGCATATCATAAATGGTGATATGCCTAGATCTAGCTGAAATATGTGTGTTTTTCATATATGGTTTACATTTTCTTTGTTAAAACATTAACTAAAAGAGAATAAAATGGGGCATTTGGTATCTAAATCAGTTTCGTTATCAGTTCAGTAGAAATCAGAAGATCAGGAATGATGTGTAATATTTTTAAATGCTGATGAAAATTGTTTCAGAAAATGTAGGATATGCATGCATGGATGGGTGTTTCTCAAAAGTTGAAAGGATTGTAACACGTTATTACTGATCATTGCCATATGCAAGAGCATTTGTCTACCTTTGATTGCCATATGCAACATAAGCTTGTTATTAATAGCACCGCAGCACAGTAGCGCAGTGGTAAAGTTGTTGCTTTACAGCACCAAACACCTGGGTTTGATCTTGACCATGGGTGCTGTCTGTACAGAGTTTGTACATTCTCCCAGTGACCGCGAGGGTTTTCTCCAGATGCTCCAGTTTCCTTTCACATTCCAAAGACGTGCGGGTTTTTAGGTTAATTTGCTTTTGTAAATTGTCCCTCGTGTATAGTGACCCTGGTGTTCCTCGGTGTGGGCAAGTTGGGCCGAAGCAACTGTTGCCACGTTGTATGGCCCTACAGGATAGAACCAGTGTACAGGTGATCTTTGCTCGGCATGAGCTCGGTGGGCCGAAGGGCTTGTTTCCACGTTGTATCTCTAAACTAAACTAAACTTATTGAATCTATCAATGTACAGAATATAGGTGTATGACTGCCCTCCTCTTATGGATTTTTCTGTGATTCTGACTCTCAGTAGGTCTTTGGTACAGTTGTTACGTGTGTCAGTAGAGTTGACCAATACAGTTAATACATGAATTAATTACCACCAATTAACGACCCACACTTAGGCAAGAGGGAAAAAAAGAGTGGACATTAAATACTTTGATAACATCGCTCATATCATTAGGGATTATTCTCTGCCAAGGAATTAATACTTGGCCAAAACCTTTTTAAAATATACTTCATCGCTCTTCCTTCGTAATTGGAATGGGATTTCTTTTCCAGTTTAGAAAATGATTCCTTCAATTACAGACAGCTAATTTTGATGAATTATTACTGTAAGAGAAATGAAAAAAATCGTTGAATTCATCTATATTATTAGGAATTAAATCATTGCATTAATCATGCAATATTCCAACAATTCCATCCAATAAATGATAAATCATTGAAGATTAATATGAGGTGGTTCTCAATTTGGACATGTAATATAATTTTGTTGAAAGAATTAAATAATTTTGTCCAAACGTAGGTGCATTAACCTAAGGTATATCAGATGTTAAGTTTTGTATTTTTTAGTTTAGAGATGGAAACAGGCCCTTCGGCCCATCAAGTTCAGTGTGGAAACAGGCCCTTCGGCCCATCGAGTCCGCACCAACCTGTGATCCCCGCACATTAACACTATCCTTCACACACTAGGGACAATTTACACTTATACCAAGCCAATTAGCCTATAAACCTGTGTGTCTTTGGAGTGTGGGAGGAAACCGAAAATCTCGGAGAAAGCTACGTGGTCACGGGGAGAACGTACAAACTCCGTACAGACAGCACCCGAAGTGGGGATGAAACCAGGGTCTCTGGCACTGCAAGCACTGTGAGGCAGCAACTCTACCGCTGCGCCATCGTTATGTTAGCTTGGTACCATGGTACATTTCCATAATTAACTATTTATATTTTCTGTAAATTTTGAAACATGATTATATAACATTGTACATTTTGTGGTCATTGTGGATATAAAGGAGGAGAGGTAACATAGAAAACGTTGCTAATTTTGGTCTTCGTTCCCCAAATGATAAAGATACTGGGCTAGATCCCGGTAGATCCATTCCACTGCCTGAAATGGCTACCCACAACACCCATCACATTCGCCTCATTCAGATACAGAGGCTTGACCGAGCTGACTTTCAGAATCCGATTCCCCTCCCTTAATGGGAAGCAAGGCCTTAGCTTCAGCTTTTTCAAAGGAGCAATGATCACATCAATTGTTTATTTCTGTAATGCAAGACAGGTATTTAAATGCTTTCTTACGTTCTGTCATTCAGTTCTGTCATTATGAAGATAGGAGCAGTGGTTAGTGAAGACACAAAGAACTGCAGATGTTGGAATCTTGAGCAAAACACAAAGTCCTGGAGGACCACATCTTTAGACTTTATACTTTCGAGGTACAGTGCGGAAACAGGCTCTTCGGCCCACCGTGCCTAGGAAACTTAGTACCATTTTACTTTAACGGAACAGCAAATGGCATATTTAATTAAATAATAAAAATAGGTTACCATAATATTTAGATAGTCAGGAGAAAAATAAACATTTAAATCTTTGTATGAAAACGAAGCAAACAAATGATAGAAGAACATTAACTCGACAAGGAAGCAATGAACGTTTCTGGTCAATGAGCTATTGTTGGGACTATAAAAGGTGCAGAGCTCCAGGCTGGTTCATGAGTGAATCAGAAGCTCACTCCATATTGTTTAGTGTATGATTTGACCATGCTTGTAGATTTAGGCTGCCGTCATGAAGCCATTACATTGTTCACCTGGAGCAAGACTGCTTCAGACAGTGGTAGGGTTAGATTGTCAGGTTATTGACACACCCATTAGATCTTTTTGATTTTTTTTAGATTTTAGAGATACAGCGCGGAAACAGGCTCTTCGGCCCACCGAGTCCGTGCCGCCCAGCGATCCCCGCACACTAACACTATCCTACATACACTAGGGACAATTTCTACATTTGCCCAGCCAATTAACCTACATACCTGTACGTCTTTGGAGTGTGGGAGGAAACCGAAGATCTCGGAGAAAACCCACGCAGGTCACGGGGAGAACGGACAAACTCCGTACAGATGGCGCCCGTAGTCAGGATCGAACCTGAGTCTCCGGCGCTGCATTCGCTGTAAGGCAGCAACTCTACCGTGCCGCCTGATTAACTGCCTGATAGTCCTGTCAGGAGGACCGCCAGTTTTTTCAGCTGCACTTCTACAACATGGAAGGAACATAGTTCTGCAGTGTCTTTCCTATTCATGACAGGAAACCACAAAGCACTTCGCAGCCACTTCGCAGCCACTTCCTGAAGCGCAGCCTAACAATCCCTTCAGCAGCCAAGGTGCACGCATAATAATCCCACCGACAATTGGTAACAACAAACACTCTGGAACTCTACACCGTCAGGGGAAGTTGGATGCAAGGTGGGATCCACTGTTGGGAGTATCAAGTGCAACAAAAGCCCAGATGGGTTTGTTAGAGCAGAAAGGAGGCTTCTTGTGCACTTCCACCTTAAATTAAAAATAAAACTTGCCTGCTGAGCTCCTCCAAACTGAACCTGCAACTAATACTAGGACCATCAACTACCCAAGTCAATGTCAATTTTAACCTAAGTGATGACTGTAATTTGTAGGATTTAGGACAGTATCAATCATTGAGCATTTTTCTATCTCTTTTCTACCTAGTTCCATTCCATTAATGGGTGCCATGAAATTGCATTGGACTCTTATTGTCATAGTCTAATGGAGATCTGTCTGCTTCCACATCGGAAGCAAACCACAAATCATAGTCTCGGTGGCACGGTAGTGACATGGGCAATATTTTCAATAGTTTCAATATGCGGGTGTTGCTTGGCAGGCGAACGTTGATCGTCCCGGACGAGGTAGTAATGAGACTTTTCCTGGAATCATTCCTCTCTTTAAGGTAACCAAGCTGCAGGATTTAGAGCCAGCAATATTCTCCATTTGCGGTGATGTAACGCTGAGGGGACTGGAGGCAATGGTATAAGAAAATAAACTGCAGATGCTGGTACAAATCGAAGGTATCTATTCACAAAATGCTGGAGTAACTCAGCAGGTCGGGCAGCATCTCGGGAGAGAAGGAATGGGTGACGTTTCGGGTCGAGACCCTTCTTCAGACAATGGTGGAGGCAATGGTGATCTAATGAGCCTGTTCGACAACAGGGACACCTACCTTAGATTGCTATTTATTGACTGCTTTCAACACTATAATCCCATCCAAACCCATCTCCAAATCTTTGGACTGTAGGGACACAGGGATTGGTCCAGACCATCGAACCCTCTGATTGGTAGAAGAGGTGAGGTGGTGCGCAGATAAAGGAACTGGGCAGTCTCGTTTAGTCCTCCGAAGGAGACAGTAAGATTTATGGTTGTCTGTCGTTTGGTGCGTTGATTGTCACGGTTGTTAATGTTACAATAAACGTCTACCTCAACGTACTTCGCCTACGACTCGCCATAGGACCTACAAATCAGCTTTCCCCTCTCCCACTGACCCTGGGCTTTCTGACCTCCGGACCATATTCAGTGAGGATGGGTGCATCACAGGTGCCTGGCAACGATGCATTCTCAGTCCCCGACCATGATCCCCATGCACTCACAAACTGTACAGACAGATTCGGCTCTAATTCCATCTACAAACCTGCAGATGACACCACTGTGGTGGGCCGGATCACAAACAATGGCAAGGTGGAGTACAGAAAGGAGATAGAGAACTCAGTGACATAGTGTCAGGACAACAGTCTCTCCCAATGTCAGCACGATGAAGGAGATAGTTATCGACATCGGGAAGCATGGTGGAGTACTTGCCTCAATAATCACTCACATTTCGGAGGATCTCACATGGTCCACTAACACTGCTGCGCTGGTCAAGAAGGCACAGCAACGAGAGCACTGAAAAGGTCTGGTCTGCCCCAACAGCTGCTGACGACCTTCTACCGCTGCACCATAGAGAGCATCCTAACGCATGGCATCCCTGTGTGGTATCTCAGCTGCACGGAGGCAGAGAGGAGAGCTCTTCAGCGGGTAGTCCATACAGCTCAGAAGACTATCGGAACACAGCTACCAGCCTCGGAGGGCATCTACAACACACGATGCCTCAGAAAAGCCACCAGTATTCACAAAGACTCCTCACACCCCTGCAACAGTCTGTTCAAAATTCTACCATCGGGCAGACGATACAAGGCCTTCTACGCCCGCACCTCCAGACTCAGGAACAGCTTCATCCCCAGGGCCATAGCTGCTATGAACCGGTCCTGCTGAGCCAGATGGTCACATCGCACAGTGAACCGGCACAGACCTACTCGAACGTTATCCTGTTTTAAAACTGTTTCTAATTTTTGTATAAATTTAGCTAATTAATTTATTGCATCCTATGGGAGGCGCATTCCCAATCTCGTTGTACTCCCGTACAATGACAATAAAGATATATTGTATTGTATTGTATTGTAATAGTGTGGAAGTGGAAATGGTTGAGAGATTCAAGTTCCTTGGTGTCAGTATTACCAATGATCTGTTGTGGACCGACCACTTTCATGCGACAGGCAAGAAGGCACACCAACACCTCTGCTTCCGAAGGCTGAGGAAATTTGGCATGTCTTCAGTGACTCTTACAAACTTCTACAGGTGCGCCATAGAAACCACACTGTGAGGTTGCATCTCAGCTTGGTTTGGGAACAGCTCTGCCCAAGACTGCAAGAAATTGCACAGAGTGGTAGATGTAGCCCAGGCTATCACACAGTCCAGACTTCCCACCATTGACTCCATCTATACTTTATGCTGCCTTGGAAAAACAACCAATACAATCAAGGATTTATTCCACCCCGATCATTCCTTCTCCTTGCTCCCATCTGGCAGAAGTGTGGAAGCTTCGCCAGGCTCGGGAGCAGCTCCTTCCTCTCTGTTATCAAGTTTCTGAATGGTCCTTCCATAAGCTAGGGTACTATTCAATTCACCGGCACCCAATTGTGAACATGTGGACACGCTACAGTACCGATGTGCTATAATGCGGAGGACTGTATACTGCATCATAATGAAGGGTCGGACCCTTCTTCAGACTGGGTCCCGGACCAAAACATCACCTATCCATGTTTCTTAGAGCTGCTGCCTGACCTGCTGAGTTACTCAAGCACTTTGTGTCTATCCTCAGTGTATACCAGCATCTGCAGTTCCTTTCTACACATCTTGATCAAGAAGTCTGAGCAACCTTTAATCTAGAGCTTCTTATCAACATGTAGAGAGAGCCATCTAGTGCTCCGATATTGCATTGCAGATATTTGGCGGTGTACATTGAAACCTACTTTGGCTGGATCTTGCTCATGAGAATGCAAGGGGAATAAAAAGAAGAATTAAATGTCTGAAGAGGGGTCTCGACCCGAAACGTCACTCATCCCTTCTCTCCAGAGATGCTGCCTGTCCCGCTGAGTTGCTCCGGCTTTTAGTGTTTATCTTCGCTTTATCTCCTTCCTACACATTGCTCATCCTTGCCTCTCTCTTGTGTTCACCCCCTGCATGAATTTCCATCGTAGCAACCTTCCGCAGTCTGGGAATCTGATCTGATCAAGCCCCAGACTTCGCTGCCACACCCTTCCTACAGGACAGGACAGTCCGCAGACTGAAACAAGGTCCTCTGTGCTAGATCATGAATTCCTGCTCCCGGATCATAGAGAATCACAGTCACGGTCAGACACAGCACCTGGACACATCCTTCGGTCCACTGAGACCGTGCTGATCATCAACCACCCATTTACTAGCTCCACACACACACACCATACTTTTTACTCTCCATGCATTCTCATCAACGTCTCCCAAATTCTAACGCCCAACCTGCAGACTACCCACCAATGAACCCACCAATCTGCCCATCTTTAGGATGTAGGAGGAAACTAATACACCCAATGGAATATATTTAATAGATGATTTCTCTATCTGAATTAATTAAAACATTGTGTAGGAAGGAACTGCAGATGCTGGTTTACACCAAAGATAGACATGAAATGCTGGAGTAACTTAGCGGGACAGATAGCAGCTCTGGAGAGAAGGAACGGGTGACGTTTCGGGTTGAGACCCTTCTTCGGACTGAAGAAGGACCTTGACCCGAAATGTCACCCATTCCTTCTCTCCAGAGATAATGTCTGTCCCGCTGAGTTACTCCAGCATTCTGCGTCTATCTAATTATAATATTAATATTAGTTTACATTGGCATAAAAACAGACTATTTACCTACCCCTTCTTTTTGATGCAGTGGTATTGCGACATTCACTGCTACATTCAGTGATGCAGTAGGAGTCAGACATGTTGGCATCTGACCGTGAGCATATTCTGCACCATGAGGTCTGGATGTAGAAGTGGGGAATGCTCTTACCCCTGGAGAAAGTATAGATAGGGTAGACAGTCAGAACCTTTTACCCAAGGTGGAAATATCAAAGACTCAGGGCCAGGGCTTTAGGGTGAGAAGGGCAAAGTTTAAAGGAGCTGTGCGGGCAAGTTTTTCACATAGAGAATGGTGGGTGCCTGGAACATGCTGCCAGGGCTGGTGGTGGAGGCAGATGTTATAGTGGTGTTTAAGGGACTTTTGGAAAGGCACATGACTATGCAGCGAATGGTGGGCTATGGACCATGTGCAGGCAGATGTGAAAAGTTGACCATGCCATCATGTTCAGCATTGTGGGCCGAAGGGCCTGTTCTTGTGCTGTACCATTCTGTGTTCTAGGTAACACCTCACCGCCGGTTCCCTCCAGAGCCTGTCTTTGCAGAATCCACAGGGCTATTATTTTGTTTTGCTGCAGATTACTCATCAGCAGTTATCAGATTCCTTCAAATTATATGTTTCAAGGTTATCGAGCCATGCCACAGACATACAGACATAGCTAGCAATCAAGAGTCCACAGAGTACAGTATCCTGCTGGTGATAACTTTAACAACCACGACAATATTGGCATTTGTCTGCTGCCTGCATAATAGATATAAACATAGATTTTATCCATATTCCTGCTTCAGCATACTTCAAATGAAACAATAAGTGGCCATTTCACAGAGATAACACTGGTAAAAAATATGAACCCTTAATTTGAAGTTCTGGAAACAGTTTAAGAACTCCATTCTGACCCTTCCCCATGCAGGACAGGTAGAGACTGGATGGTCAAGTTGATAAAGGTAGGAACACAATTCTAGCTGGTGAAAAACAGCTGGTCTAACCAGAAAGGGTCTGGAATAGACTGTGACCTGCGACCTGCCCGTGAGAGGTGAGTTGTTCTTCTGAATCTTATATTGTGGCCTCAGATACAGAGTTCGCAGCTGTTTTAATTTAGACCGACTATTTTAGGAAAACCTGATAAATAAAGAAGGGGATGGGGTGGGAGGGTGGGGGCGGGGGGGGGCAGGGGGATGGGGGTTGAGGAGGGGGGCAGGGTGGAGTGGGAGGAGCTGACACACTCAACAGGTCAGTGCTTTTTAGCACGACTGTCATTCTGGAATGCTACCATACTTGCTCGCACCCTTCCCTGGTCCCCAAATAAAACTGTGCAGGAAGGAACTGCAGACGCTCTCCTGCACAAGGAACTGCAGATGCTGGTTTAAACCGAAGATAGACACAAAAAGCTGGAGTAACTCAGCGGGTCAGGCAGCATCTCTGGAGAGAAGGAATGGGGTGACGTTTCGGGTTGAGATCCTTTTTCAGACTGTCTAGAAAGGGCTGGGCCCTATCTAGAGGCCTTCCACGTGCTTCCTGCGTGTATTGTTTAGGTGTCCCAGTGGAGCTGCGTCACAGCGCCAGAGACTCGGGTTCCATCCTGACCACGGGTACTGTCTGTTCAGAGCTTGTACATTTTCCCTGTGACCACGTGGGTTTTCTCCAGATGCTCCGGTTTCCTCCCACATTCCAAAGACGTACAGGTTTGTAGGTTAACTTGCTTCAGTAAAATTATAAAATTGCCCCCAGTGTGAAGGATGGTGCTAGTGTACGGGGTTTGCTAGTTGGCGAGGCCTCGGTGGACTAACCCACCTGTTTCCGTGTTGCATCTCTAAAGTCTAAAATCTAAAGGGGAAACATGAGTGACGATGACACACTGTAAGGGAATGTACTGAATGAACAAGATAATTAAATAGTGAAAGATGTGTCCCTTTTGTATGTAGTGTACAGATTAAAAATAAAGTATATATATTTTTTAATAAAGTCTTTCTGTTCCATCTAATATTGCAGAGAGGACATTAGAAACATAGAAACATAGAAAGAAGGTGCAGGAGGAGGACATTTGGCCGTTCGAGCCAGCACTGCCGTTCATTTTGAACATGGCTGATAATCTACAACCAGTAACCTGTGCCTGCCTTCTCCCCATATCCCTTGATACCACTAGCCCCTAGAGCTCTATCTAACTCTCTTTTAAATTCATCCAGTGAATTGGCCTCCACTGCCTTCTGTGGCAGAGAATTCCACAAATTCACAACTCTCTGGGTGAAAAAGTTTCTTCTCACCTCAGTTTTAAATGGCCTCCTCTTTATTCTTAGACTGTGTCCCCTGGTTCTGGACTCCCCCAACATTGGGAACATTTTTCCTGCATCTAACTTGTCAGGTCCTTTTATCATTTTATACGACTCTATAAGATCCCCTCTCATCCTAAACTCCAGTGAATACAAGCCTCGTCTTTCCAATCTTTCCTCATATAACATTCCCTCCACCCCAGGGATTAACCTCGTGAACCTACGCTGCACGGCCTCAATAGCAAGGACGTCCTTCCTCAAATTAGGAGACCAAAACTGCACACAATACTCCAGATGTGGTCTCACAAGGGCCCTATACAACTGCAGAAGGACTTCTTTGCTCCTGTACTCAAATCCTCTTGTTATGAAGGCCAACATGCCATTAGCTTTCTTCACTGCCTGCTGTACCTGCATGCTTACCTTCAGTGACTGGTGTACAAGGACACCAAGGTCTTGTTGCACTTTCCCTTTTCCTAATCTGACACCATTGAGATAATAATCTGCCTCCTTATTTTTGCCGCCAAAGTGGATAACCTCACATTTATCTACATTATACTACATCTGCCATGCATCTGCCCACTCACTCAACCTGTCCAAGTCACCCTGCAAACTCCTAACATCCTCTTCGCAGTTCACACTGCCACCCAGCTTTGTGTCATCCGCAAACTTGCTCGTGTTACTTCTAATTCCATCACCCAAATCATTACTATATATTGTAAATAGTTGTGGCCCCAGCACCGAGCCTTGCGGCACTCCACTCTCCACTGCCTGCCATTCTGAAAAGGACCCGTTTATTCCTACTCTTTGCTTCCTGTCTGCCAACCAATTCTCTATCCGTGTCAATACTGTACCATGTGCTCTAATTTTGCCCACCAACTTCCCATGTGGGGCCTTATCAAAGGCTTTCTGAAAGTCTACATCCACTGGCTCTCCTTCATCCATTTTACTTGTCGCATCCTCAAAAAATTCCAGAAGATTAGTCAAGCAGAATCCCCCTTCATAAATCCATGCTGACTTGGACCAATCCTTTTACCGCTCTCCAAATGCGCCGTTATTACCTCTTTAATAATTGACTCAATACTTCATCCAAAAATAACTTGTGGACTGAGTGGCAACCATTCAGATCGTAATAACGGAGGGCTTTGTTGAAATAATTATGTACATTCTGTTCAGACAAGATAAGTACTCATCAGAACTGTGAAGATGATTTTTTTTAATGTGATTCTGGCAAGTTGCTATCTGGTGAGAAAAATTCTACGTAAGAAAACCAATTAAGCGCATAAAAAATAAAGAATCTCCCGGAGGTTCACCAGCAAATGAAAAGAATAAAAATATCAATAAACGACATAGCTTCAGTGAGAGGATTCCTTCTCCAAGAATAACAGAGATCTTTGTGTAGGAGAGAACTGCAGACGCTGGTTTAAAGCAAAGATGGACACAAAAAAGCTGGAGTAATTCAGCGGGTCTTCACCCAAAACGTCACCTATTCCTTTTCTCCAGAGATGCTGTCTGACCCGCTGAGTTACTCCAGCATTTTGTGTCTATAACCTATATCTTTGTTCTTTGCACCAGCACGTCTTTTATATTTTGTTGTGCTTTATTTCAAATGCAGTGAAATAATATCTCGTGCATTGAGGATGTCTTTTTAACTTTGTCACGACATTTGCTGCCGTTTTGTAAAGTAAAAGATGAAAAACTGCCAGAGCAAACACAAATTCCTGAGCAAGCATTTAGTCGCCAAGCCTTGCGATTGGAGCAGACAGGTATATTAAAACATGCAAACCCATTTGCTGCACAGACAGCTATTTTAGATCACCAAAGTGAATGATAGTTATTATTACTTGGAAAGGTCAAATTCAATCATAAACTGCTAAAGGCAGGCTGAATGTCAGTAGGCATGATCCATTTCAGTGCCCTTTCTCAAAACCTCCTGATCCTGGGTTCCATTCATTTGAAAAAAATGCTGCCAATTTTAACTTTCTCTTCTTAAGTTTGGATATACTTTTTTTGTCATTAAAAAAATACTTAAGTTTCCCTATTTTTTTCATTTATTGACTTCAAGTTCTTTTTCCCCATTTCCCATAATAGTAGAAATATTTTGAAATACCAAGAATTCTGTGAATAGCTGTCATTATTAACTGCAATTTAAAAATGTTCTTTGTGTACAATGTATGTGAGCAAAAAAAACCCTTAAGGTCAGGCTATTTAATGTGAGACAATGAGCAGCATGGGACATGGAAATAGGCCCTTCAGCCTAATTTGCCCACACCGACCAACATGTCCAATCTGCGCTAATATCACCTGCCTACTTTGGCCCATATCCCTCTAAACCTGTCCAATTTATATACCTGTCTAAATGTTTCTTAAACATAATGATAGCACCTGCCTCAACTACCTCCTCCGGCAGCTCGTTTAATACACCCACTACTCTTTGAGTGAAAAAGTTTCCCCTCAGGATCCTATTAAATCTTTTCCCCCCCATCTTGACCCTATGTATTCCTTGTTGACTTGTTGACATAAAGCCCAAGGCATTTTAATAAGGTGCAGTGACAGCATAGACCATAAGGCCATAAGACATGGGAGCAGAATTAGGCCATTCAGCCCATTGAGTCCACTCTGCCATTCATTCATGGCTGATCTATTTTTCCCGCTCAACCCCATCCTCCTGCCTTCTCCACACAACCTTTGACACCCTTACTAATCAAGAATATATCCATCTGCTTTAAAAATACCCAGTGACTCTGCCTCCACAGCCATCTGTGACAATGAATTCCACAGATTCACCACCCTCTGACTGAGGAAGTTCTTCCTTATCTTCATTTTATTCCTTTTCTGTCCTTTTATTCTGAGGCTGTGCCCTCTACTTCTAGACTCTCCCGTTACAGGAAATATCCTTTCCACTTCCACTCCATCCTTTCATTGTCTGGTAGGTTTCAATGAGACCCTCCCTCGTCCTTCTAAACCCCAGTGAGGACAGACCCAGAGGCATCAAACTCTCCTCATATGTTAACCTGATCATCCCTGGGATCATTCTCGTAAACCTCCTTTGGATCCTCCACAAAGCCAGCACATCCTTTCTCAGATATGGGGTCTAAAACTGCACACAATAGTCCAAATGTGGCTTCACCAGCACCTGATAAAGCCTCAGCATTACATCGTTGATAAAGTTTCAGCATTACAAACTAGCAGGGAAGTAATTGGCCCAACAATTCACATACTTGAATTCAAATCCCATCTTGGCCACTGTGGAATTTAACTTTAATTAATAATCTGGAAAAATAATTCTTTTAAATAACTGTCTTTGTAAAGATGACTACTGAATGATCACTTTGGCATTAAAATCCATCGTCCATTACTTATTCCTCAATCAACAGATATCTGGTTATTAATACATTGCTGCACTTGGTAATTTGGCGTGAGCAGATTGGTTACTATGTTCCCAATATGATAACAAGAAGTATTTTCTTATCTAGGCAATCTACAAGTCTGTCTTAAACAGGGGAAGAACCATTTGCCACAGCTTCAGCTCCCTGCTCCTCTCAGGAAAATTGTTCGCTTTTAACTATGTTTTGTAAGCTAGACAAACAAAATGTTGGAATTAGCCATGCATAAGGTTAATTTTGCCATTCATTTGCAGAACAGTCCACGACCACTAGAGGGAGCGCTCTTTCAACTTGAGTTGCTCCTATTCCAGCAACTGACTTGATTGGCCTTCTGGAAGATCATTGCCCTCTCAGAGTATTTGACCATTCCCACTAATAGGACACATTTAGAGCACCGTACACAGTTCTGTTCACCGCATTACAGGAACGATGTGGAGGATTTTGGGGAGGGTGCAGAAGGACATGGACCCATTACAATTTGCCAACTTCCACCGCTGGGGGTGTGGTCTCGCTGGCCCGTCAAACTACACTGGATCACTTGGACAATAGGAACATATACGGCAGGCTCTTGTTCATCAACTACAGCTCGATGTTCAACACCATCAACCACTCCAAATATATCATCAAATTCAAAGGACTGGGCTTCTGCTCGTCCCTACATAATTAGATCCTCGATGTCCTCATCGGTAGATCTCAGTCAGAAGGAGTCGGCAACAACACTTCCTACTCAAAAACAATCAACAAGGGGGCAATGCAAGGCTGTGTGCTTTGTTCCTTCCTTTACTCTCTCTCTACCCATGTCTGTGGAGCCAGACATAGCTACAGCACTATCTTTAACTTCACCAATGATACCATCGTTGTTAGATGAATAATGGGCAATGATGAGTTAGGGCACAGGAAGAAGACTGATAATCTGATTGAATGGTGCCAGAATATCAAACTTGCTCTCAATGTTAGCAAGACCGAGGAGCTGATTGTTAACTTCAGGAGGGGAAAGGCAGGGATTCAAGAACCTTCATGGACAGGATGGCAGTGCAGAGATGCAACAGCTTCAAGTTCCTGGGCAAGCATATCGTTGAAGACCTGTCCTGGGCCCAGCACATTGATACAATCACAAAGGAAATGAATCTACCCATCTTTGAAAAGTGAGGAGATTCGCTATGTCATCGAATACTCTACAAATTGTTCTAATTTTTCAGATAGCTATACAACATAACAGCAAGTCATTCAGCCCATGTAGCTGGGACATGTTGGCCGGTGTGGGCAAGTTGGGCCAAAGGGCCTGTTTCCACACTGTATCACTCTATGACATTATGACTCTACCTGCCTAATGTCCAGTCATCTGGATGAGGGACAAAATGACCAGAGGGCATTAGTGTAAATTACGGTTACAACTCAACATAACACTCTTTCCACATGCTCCTCCTCCTCCTGCCTTTCCCTCTTACCTGTGCGGCACAGTGGCGCAGCGGTAGAGTTGCTGCCTTACAGCGAATGCAGCGCCGGAGACTCAGGTTCGATCCTGACTACGGGCGCCGTCTGTACGGAGTTTGTACGTTCTCCCCGTGACCTGCGTGGGTTTTCTCCGAGATCTTCGGTTTCCTCCCTCACTCCAAAGACATACAGGTATGTAGGTTAATTGACTGGGTAAATGTAAAAATTGTCCCTAGTGTGTGTAGGATAGTGTTAATGTGCGGGGATCGCTAGGCGGCGCGGACTCGGTGGGCCGAAGGGCCTGTTTCCGCCCTGTATCTCTAAATCTAAATCTAAATCTTACCCCATCCCCCTCCTCATTACTCCAGCAACCACAACAGTAAGTGTAAGGGGTTTCTGCGCCGAGCTTTCGCCCGACCTAAGGTCCCCGTGCCTTGCTCTGATCCCTTGACCAGGCCGTGCACACTGGTTCCCCGTGAGTGGTTCGACCCACTCACCCCTTACGGTTCTAGACACTGGACTTAGGTGCAGGAGCTCTTATAGTGCAGAAAAATTAAACCAGACCAGATTTTAAAACCAGGGTTTAAATGAAAAAGGCTTTTATTCAGCACTTGGGACTATTGTCCATGAATACTTATACAGTTCTATAATACATGTCTATGAAACACATACCGAATCACACGAATACTTATAACTATGAATCATAAAACACAGTTCTATAAGACATATACACGAATACCTTTTACTTATGAATTCTTAAACACAGTTCTGCAAGACACATACACGACTGTAAGATGGGGAACGCACGACGCATCGCAACCTTGACCAACACATATTTTAGTACACACCCAACGTTTATTCACAACCACCCTCCCCTCTACACTAAACTATGTCCAGGATATGTAGGATTTGGAATGCATGCTCACCATGGGGCTATTACTGGGGTTACTGGCTGTTCGTTTGGCAGTATTTCTCCTCGAGTTGCGTGCCTGTTCCTCTCTCTTGCATCTGTTTTTCTTGCCTGTCTTTTCTTCCTCCTGCATTCGTTTTCTTGCCTGCTTGCGTTTCTTGCAGGTTTTCTTCTAGCTTCAGCTTCTTCTTCCAGTATTTCTTCTTCACTTCAGTTGACTTCGAACCCGGTTTTCTCTGCGCTTCTTGCCTCCTGTCCGTCTTCTTGCCTGCTTGCGTTTCTTGCAGGTTTTCTTCTAGCTTCAGCTTCTTCTTCCAGTATTTCTTCTTCAGTTTTTTAAAACCCAAAAGTAGTGGCCAGTTATACTGTTTCTGACCCGTCCTATCTCCCGCCAGATCTTGGAATCTCTTTGTTCAAAAAGATATGTATGAGGTTTTCTTCTGATCTGCGCTTATGTTCGGGGATACCGGGGATGGCCAGAAGGTGTAAATTGGGATTTCATTGTAGGTGATGGGTGTTAACTGGTTTCCCATCACCTACCAGGTAGTTTTCTATGGGCTATTGTGCCCCCTCACTGAGATGAACTGTTTAGGTCGGCTTGGGGCATTGTGAGTATGCTGATGTCAGCGCCCCAGTGTCTGGACTCCGACCTGGTTTCGTAGGTTTCTGCATGGCCAATACCCATCCTTTGTTCTGGCCATGGCTTTGCAGAAAACCTAGAGACTGGGATGTAAGGTTTTTACCTTTTTTTTTTGTGGCTGGTCACGAGGTCCTGCAGCCATTTTAGGACCCACAGATTGTGACATCCTTTGGTAAACTGACTGCAGCCTTTCTCCGCTATCAGCCCCAGTCTCCCGTTTAAAATGTCCAAACTGCAGCTCTTTGGTTTTGTGTTGATTTCAGAATGAGGGAAAACTTCTCAAATCTTACATAAGTTAACACCATATCCCAGGATTTGTCTTCTTCTTGCGTTTGAGGCAGCAGAAGTTATGAAGTTGCTTCTGCTTCTGCAGTCTCTGTTTGTTGTCGTTCGCCTGACTGAGGTCAGTTGACAGGGCTCACCACGGGGAGGTCAACAACGTGAGCCCCCCACGACTTGTAAAAACATGGAGATGAAGTGCGAGATTGAGCAACGGTATTTGATATGGTCTTGAATGAATGGGCTGACAGCGCAGTGATCTATATTAATAAGGCATCTATAAGTTAAATTGAGAAGTGGAACCATCAAGTAAGAAATTCACTGAGAGCTTCCTGGTCGCGAATGAGCTGTTACTGGATGGGCACATTAATTTGCCACCACCCTATTTAATAATAGAAATGTATCTTTCACCCGTTTGTGAACAGCCCTGATGCCATCCTCATCGTGATGGAGAAGGTCAAGCCGGAGCCTTCAATCTGCCATCATGTGGGGGAAGCCAAAACAAAGCCCATCCATGAAACTTCTAACATAATGTTACCATGCACTCACTAATTTACCTGCCCGGTTGTAAAACTTTGCAAAAATAAGAAATGGTTCTGGATACCCCTGATATCTAGTACTGGGTCTAATATCTAGTAATGGTTCTGGATACCCCTGATATCTACCCCTGATATCTGGTACAGCAGCGTGCTGTTAACACAGACTGTCACTCCCACATTGGTCTCTTCAGCCACAAGCGACGCTGCTCTAGCCGAGGTGTGGAGCAAGCAGCCAACTAGGATGCATCACCCATGGTCAGCCATGACCGAGGGAGCCTAAGCAGACCCCTGATATTTTAAAACTGTTAAAAAATTCAAAATGGGGTAAAAAAAAAAGGCTTCAGGATACTTTTGAGCATCTAACAAAACTCAAATACGTTCAACAGGTTAAGTGAAGAAAAATAATCCCAATTACCGAATGCTTCAAAATTTGTGAATACTATTACTCAATGTTGGGCAAAAGATACAAGAGGGATGTGAGGTGGGTTTTTTTGTCTGCAGTGAGTAGTTGGGACCTGGAAATCACTGTGACTTTTTAAAGAAACTGGATGAGGACTTGAGTGAGAATAATTTACAGGGATACCGGGAAAGAGCAGGTAGATGGAATTGTGTTTACTCCACAGGCAGCTGGCATAGATTAATGGGTGGCCTGGCCGTTTTACTGAACCTTTACAATTCTGTGACCCTAAGGTTCTTAATCAATATAAATCACTAACTTACCATTGTCTCTTTTGCACCCAATTATCTCATTGATAAACTGACTGGTGCCAGAACAACAACCTTGGTCACAACATTAGCATGACCAAGGAGCTGATTATGGAATTCAGGTATTGAAAGCCAAGACTCCATGAACCAGTCTATATCAACAATGCAGCGGTGGAGAGAATCAACAGCTTCAATATCTCTGAAGATCTGTCCTGGCCCGGCACAGTAATGTAATCATAAGGAAAGCTCATCAATACCTCCACATCCATCTAAGGAAGTTTGAGGAGATTGGATATAGTGCTGAATGCTCTATTGAACTTCTAGAAGTTTACGGTAGAGAGCACACTGACTGGTTGTGTCATGGTTCAGTAACTCAAACATCCAGAAATGAAGGAGGCAGCAGAAGGTGGGAAACATTGTCCAGTCCACCACAGGTTCGGACTTCCCCACTGTCGAAGGGATCTACAAGAAGCGATGCCTCAAAAAGGCAGCTAGTGTCACCAACGATCCACATCACCTGGTTCACACTCTCAACTCACTGCTACCATTGAGAAGAAGGTACAGGAGCCTGGGAACCACGACCTTCAAATTCAAGAACAACTCTTTCCCGGCAACCATCAGGCTTTTGAACTGCCTATGAACCTTGATTTGATTGCACAATGCACTTCAGTTTTACACCATCATGATCTGCTTACCACGCATTACTGATTATTGATGTATTGTGTTATTGATTATTGTATAGTTCTGTGTTGTGTTATTGTATTAATAGACCTCTTAAAGAACTAAAAATTTCATTATTCTGTTCCCAATGTATACGACAATTAAACTCTCTTGACTCTTAACATTGAAATGAATGGACATCCTGGTTTGCTTCAGTGAGCAGATTCCCTGTGGGAATCCTATGCAATTTCCCCAAGTTCGTGCTCCACTGCGATCCAGGATCAACTCCTAAATTACACCACCGGGCAAAAAGCAAGCAGCAATTTCACTTACAATTCCCACTTGGAATTGTAAGCCAGGCTCTTGAAGCACCCAATTTCCTTGCAATTCCCAGGCAATTATTGGATAAAAAGGCACCAGTATCAGTTTTCTTTAGAAGCAGAGGCCCTGGAAGCTGCTGTTGAAGCACAAAGTGAGAAACATAACAGTGGCACAATTGGGATCCCATTCCTTCAGAAAGGACACAACGCACGAAGCAATATGTCATCAACCAGGCCAAGTCAAGAGAGGAGGACAACAAAGCCAGAGTCCATAGAGCCAGAGATTCGCAATGACACTCCAAGGGTCCCGACCCGAAACGTCACCCATTCCTTCTCTCCTGAATGCTGTATGGCCCGCTGAGTTTCTCCAGTATTATGTGTCTACCTTCAATTTTAACCAGCATCTGCAGTATAACCTTTCACGCGACGTTTCGGGTCGAGACCCTTCTTCAGAAGAGGAGCGTTCTGGAACAGGTTCAGTATTAAATGCAGACGATGTAGAGCCTCCTACTGACCATGTTGGGTAACACACCTAATTTGTAACTGGTTGACCTTGTGACTTTGTCATGTGCCCTTTGGTGGGATTGGAGTGCAGAACAGTAGAGGCAGCAACACATTTCTTGGTCCCGATATCTTTTGTGAACATCTGCAATAATCTTATGCCTTTTGACAGCATCATCGGTATGTGTTGCAATATTTGATGTTTATTCATGTTTGGGGTTCGTTATTTTAGGTAGTGTGGCGCCACCTAGGGGTCAACCTTTTGGCCTGTTCGAGTTCTTCAGGATGCCTTTCGTAAGGTCGTTGTAGCGGGGTCCAATGAGAGTCCCTGCGAAGGAAAATGTACTTGAGGGAAGGTGGGACGTATGAAATAGTAAGTCCATGACGAGACGTCGGTACAGGGGCCAGCTGGCCCACCTGCTTGTGGAGACGCACCCTCGCCTCTGTTGGTGGTGCCTCCGAAGCACGGACCTTGTGTGCACGTGGTCTGGACGCCTTACTCGGGCCTCTGCTCGTTCTCATTCCTCCGGTTCTGGGGGGAAGGGGGGGTCATGTGGCGCCACCTAGGGGTCAAGCCACTTACTGATCGAACCTTCATCACCAGAACTGGGACGATCACATGACAGGGAGATGACAGTTGACAGTTGGAGATGACAGTTGACAGTTGGAGTTGAGAAGCTGAGCTCGAGCTCTTGAGTGAGCAGACGTGTGGTGCTCCTCTCAACAGCAACTAGCACCTAACCTTTCTCCTAACTAAGCGTGCGTGTGTACAACCACTGTTTTATTAATAAAACCCGTTTGATTCACAACTCTTGGTTTACTACAGTTAAATGTTCATTTATAGTGTTATTGTAGTCTGTTTGCAATGAACGCATTTCTTATTTCTATGCCTTTTTGTACTTTTAGTTTCACACTTTCCTGATTCAATAAACCTGTGGACAAAAAAGTTTGCATCTTCAGAGTCTTGATAAAGGAAGGTGTTTAAGCTGACTGTCAAAATGTACACAGTCGTATTTTGAGGACAGCACTGTGGTAATGACTAACCAAAATGTCTTCTGTAGTTTAGTTTAGTTTAGTTTAGTTTAGTTTAGAGCTATGGCGTGGAAATAGGCCCTTTGGCCCACCAAGTCTGCGCCGACCAGCGATCCCCGCACATTAACACTATGCTACACACACTGGGGACAATTTACACATACACCAAGCTAATTAACCTACATACCTGTACGTCTTTGGAGTGTGGGAGGAAACCGAAGATCTCAGAGAAAACCCATGCGGTCATGGGGAGAACATACGAACTCGGTACAGACAGCACCCGTAGACGTAGCGCTGTAAGACAGCAACTCGACTGCATTGCCATCATGCTGCCAAATTCATTACATATTCTTTGAAAGAATGGTCTTGAAAGACTGGAATTAAAACCATCTAGTTGGAAGCCTAGAAACTGCAATATATTGTTTGGATTTAATACCACAGAGCCCTCAGGTTAAGATGTCAAGCCTTTAACTGAGCCATTACACAAAACCCTCCTGCTTGTTTGAGATGGATATTTATAACATTATATTGGCAAAAAAACTATTATTTCAATTAATTGATCATTCTATATGAGAATATGTTGTTTGGGAATGCATGCTAAAAAGAAAACAAGAATTGGAAATGGATTTCATTCAAAACTTCAAGGAATTTAATCATTTAGGAGAGTAATTACCTTTGCTTTGGGGATAAGGAAGCCTATCAACCTATTCACATGAGACCACATTTCATCATTCAACCTATTCACACCAATGACCCATAATAAAATAAATATCCATACACCCATCAAATAACACCAAGGATTATTTTATGTTGCTCTGTATACTTGCTCTGCACATCTCCATTAAACTTTCCCCTCACACCTTAAAGCTACGCCCTCTCGTGTGGGGCACTTCCACCCTGGGAAAGAGGTTCTGACTCGTAACTTCAATTACCATTTGTAATTTGAATTCCAATTGATTCCTTGAATGACTCAATGCCTGAATGGTACTTTCAATATAGATATGGTATCACTCAATGTTGAAGAATAAATATTTGAAATAAGAAGTAGGACCAGAGATAAAAGTGGAAGAAGGTGCCATTAGCGTCTTAATTAATGTTGGATGGAAATTATTGAAGTATGCACAGATGAGTTCAGTTGGTGCTGCTCATATTAAATCAACTGAAGGATGGCTTATGGCTTATCCAGTATCAAGTGTCTCAAAGAGATCCCATAAGACCCTTTCCCTCCTTACTTCCTGCATACTGCTCTCTCCCATTTGTACATCAACTCCATCTGGTTCACCTATCACCATCTACAGCCGAGAGGTAAGTTAATACACTGGAATTTAGAAGGATCAGAGGGGATCTTATCGAAACGTATAAGATTATTAAGGGGTTGGACACGTTAGAGGCAGGAAACATGTTCCCAATATTGGGGGAGTCCAGAACAAGGGGCCACAGTTTAAGACTAAGGGTCAGGCCATTTCGAACGGAGATGAGGAAAAACATTTTTCAGTCAGAGAGTTGTGAATCTGTGGAATTCTCTGCCTCAGAAGGCAGTGGAGGCCAATTCTCTGAATGCATTCAAGAGAGAGCTAGATAGAGCTCTTAAGGATAGCAGAGTCAGGGGGTATGGGGAGAAGGCAGGAACGGGGAGAAGGCAGGAACGGGGTACTGCCCTAGTGTGAAACACCTCATCCCGGGCGCAGATGCGGCGTAGACGGAGGAATTGAGACAGAGGTTCACCTGCACCTCCTCCAACCTCATCTATTGTATCCGCTGCTCTAGATGTCAACTTCTTTACATCGGCGAAACCAAAGGCAGGCTCGGCGATCATTTCCCTCAACACCTTCGCTCAGTCCGCCTTAACCAACCTGATCTCCCGGTGGCTGAGCACTTCAACTCCCCCTCCCACTCCCAGTCTGACCTTTCTGTCATGGGCCTCCTCCAGTTCCATAGTGAGGCCCACCGGAAATTGGAGGAACAGCACCTCATATTTCGCTTGGGCAGCTTGCAGCCCAGCGGTATGAACATTGACTTCTCCAACTTTAGATAGTTCCTCTGTCCCTCTCTTCCCCTCCCCCTTCCCAGTTCTCCCTCTATCTTCCTGCCTCCACCTATATCCTTCCTTTGTCCCGCCCCCCTGAGATCAGTCTGAAGAAGGGTCTCGACCCGAAACGTCACCCATTCCTTCTCTCCTGAGATGCTGCCTGACCTGCTGAGTTACTCCAGCATTTTGTGATATTAAATTAGAAAGTGCATTTGTGTGAAGAATGATCATGCAATAAGATTTTGAGATAAATGGCCAGTCCTTTTGATTAAATCTATGTTGCAAATTTCCTTCCAAATACGAATAGCATTAAACAATTGAAACTAGATACCCACATAGACTTCTTGGTTTTATTGTACTTTTATAATTTCTGTACTTATTGGTGACAGAATTCTTTTCTCTGATGTTTCTAACATCAACTGTTCACCCAAACAGTTATTAAGAAGTCTCCTGATGGCTCAGTAAATGTATCGAGTGAAAGAAAAATCTCAACAATAAAAACCCTGCACAATGTCAGTGTCAAAGAATGGTAAGTAGGACAATGGAAGTTGGAATCCAGAAAGGAGATAAAAGGAAAGAGAAAAATGGCAAAGGATGGATGGAACTGTTGTTTGTCCTCTGCAGTTAACATAAAGCAGAAGATCCATTATTGTCAGCAGGGAGTGCAAGCCACTTTATTTGTTCCTGCTCTTTATTTGGCTGCTGCCATTATTAGCATTCTGCACTCAATGGACCTTCTTGCACCTGTTCATTACTGCTTGGCCTCTATGCATTCCAATTGCAGGCACTTAATACACTCAGTTACTTTCCAGATGCTCCTCTATTATTATGAATGGTCTTGGGCCCATGAGTAGGTAAGGATGATGCCATTTTGCAAGGACATTTTGAGGGTTTCTTCGCGGCATTTTGTTCTGGCGTTCAAGAAATTTGGCTGTGGCAAATGGAAATTACTTGCTAGGAATGCAAAGCTTGCTTCTTGAATGTGTAAACAATGTGGCCCACATACTCGAGCTGATTGAGCATGATCAATGGTGTTGGGAATGTCAATTGGGATGAGATGTTGACATTGGTTCATCTGTCTGCCTATGGATTTGATGAATTGTGTGATAGCACCATTGGTGGTACATCTCCAGTATTCTAAGGTACATACAGTGAGCTATCCTTGTCTCTAAAGTATAGAGGATCATGAGTTCTTAAGCTTAGTGGTGAATAGTGAAAAACCAGGATAGAGTGAATGTGGAGAGGATATTTCCACTAGTGGGAGAGTCTAGGACCAGAGGTCATGTCCTCAAAACAAAAAGAGGTCATATCCTCGGAAAGAATGAAGTTGAGGAGGAATATCTTTCGTCAGAGGATGGTGAATCTGTGGAATTCATTGCCACAGATGGTTGTGGAGGCCGTCAATGGATATTTTAAAGGCGGAGATTGACAGATTCTTGATTCATACAGATGTCAAGGGTTATGGGGAGAAGGCAGGAGAATGGGGTTGAGAGAGAAAGATAGATCAGCCAAGATTGAATGGTGGAGTAGACTTGATGGGCCAAATGGCTAAATTCTGCTCCTAGAACTTATCAATGATAGTTAATGCCAGTTATGATGTTTTGGATCAAACACTTTATCTTCAATTGTCCTAAGTCTGTGAAGGTACAGTTGATTTTATTATCAATGTTTGCCTTTATGGGATGATGGCTCCTGAGAAATAGGAAGACACCCAGCAACCTGGGTTCAATGCTGACCTCTGGTACCATCTGGGTGCAGTTTCCATGTTTTCCCTGTGACGGTGATGGGTTTTCTTGGGATACTCGGGTTTCTTCCCACATCCCAAAGTTGTGTTGATGAGCAGGTTAATTGGCCACTGCAATTTCCCAACTAGAGGGAGAATTTGGGTATAGTTGATGGGATTGCCTGAGAATAAAAGGGAATTCATGCAAGACTAGTATAAGGGAGTGCTTGATGGGTCAGTGTGTATTTAATGAGATCTTGCCTGTAAGAACCTATAACTTTATGACTCCATGATTCATGTTGGGGTTGTTAATGAAGGAGATTTATCTTCCAAATATTTAAGAATAAGAGGTAGGCCATTTAGGACTGAGATGAGGAAAACCTTTTTCAGTCAGAGAGTTGTGAATCTGTGGAATTCTCTGCCTCAGAAGGCAGTGGAGGCCAATTCTCTGAATGCATTCAAGAGAGAGCTAGATAGAGCTCTTAAGGATAGCGGAGTCAGGGGGTATGGGGAGAAGGCAGGAACGGGGTACTGATTGAGAATGATCAGCTATGATCACATTGAATGGCGGTGCTGGCTCGAAGGGCCGAATGGCCTCCTCCTGCATCTATTGTCTATTGTCTATTGTCTATTTAGCCCAAGATCCAATTTCTTGCATGCTTCAGTGAAGAAAAAAGACAATGATTTGGAGCTCTGCCTCAAACTAAATGTATGTGCAATGCACCTTTGACTATGGTACCTTGACAAATGAAGTTAGCGTGGTCTATGTTTGTGGGGTGGAGGCAATGAACATTGAGCACTTCCCTGCTTGGCCTTAGATTAAAACTACTACAACAGGGCGATTGATAGAAATAAGATAAAGTACTGAGATAACAGTTAGTTTAATGACATATCTTACTTGACCTTTAACTGCACAGTGGTTTATATTATGATAGATCTGTCAGTGAGGATCATGGTATGACATCATGGAACAGAGATGGTGACAAATCTTTGGTGAAAACCAGGTTGGAAAAGAATCCTCCAAAATCCTCTAGTTAATGGTCTTAAAGACTTGGTGAGGTGAAAGGAGGTCTTATGCAGTGGTCAATGCTATTCATTGTTGGTTCCTTAGATTTGTTGGATGGTAAAAATCATGTCCACTATGTCTATGGTTGAACAAAGATTGTGTTGTAAATGTGGGAAGAGTTCTTCATCTACAAGGTTGATGTATTTTCTTGATGATCTTCCCCGTGGCAGAGAGCAAGAATTCACCTCTGTAATTCTCATGACTGAATTTGACTCCTTGAGGATAATCACAACTGCAGCACCTCCGTGAATCCCTTAATGCTCTTCACTTTCCAGATTAGGGAGATGAGGATCATTATGTACTTCTCCACCTTGTTTCAGTATTTGAGTAGGGATCTTGTGTAACTCAAGAGGCCAAAATATATTCTCTTCAATCTCTTGCCAAGTTATAGTGATGCCAAGTTGGTTCATATAACGTACCGTGAGAAAGCAATCTGCACGAGACGGCCAAGGAAGCCACTGTTAGCTTCCTGCACTGTCTCTACCCACCGTCCATGGTTAAGGTCCCATACTGTCGTGATACTCTCATTCATTATGATCATAGCTGGTATCCACAGGCCTCAATTCCTCTTCTGTGCAACCTCTGCATGGTCTTCAAGGTCTCGATCTTTCAAAAATGTATCTACGTCCTCCTTTAAAGCCCCCAATAATCAGCGTCCACAAATCTCCAGACCAGTTAATTCCGGAGATCCACTGGGAGAAATAATTCCTTGGCAGCTCAATTTTCTTACAACTACATTCCCTCATTTGAGATTCTCCCACGTGTAGAAACAAGTGTATCCTATGTCATACGGTAAATATGGTAAGACCACGTCATTGACATTCCTTTGACTTCCTTTTAAACTAGTGTCACTGTTCCGCACCTGAGGAACTAATAATAACTCCTCTCGGATTCCAATAATACTGGACGTCAGAGTTGAACAGGCACTGTGTGGAGACTCTGCGGTTTCTAGCAGTTTAGTATCATCAGGTTGATTGCAAAGTGTTGACTGGGGACAGTTTTCCATGAAGAATCTTCAACTAATTCACTCTTGTCACAACACTTCTATTGCCACTGCCGCTTATGGGCCAGGTTAATGGAGATAACAATGCATTATTAGGCAGTAGTTGGCCCAGCAGTCATGGGCTCCCGTCTTAGTGTGATCTAAGAAGATAACTGCAGATGCTGGTACAAATCGAAGGTATTTATTCACAAAATGCTGGAGTAACTCAACAGGTCAGGCAGCATCTCGGGAGAGAAGGAATGGGTGACGTTTCGGGTCGAGACCCTTCTTCAGACTGAAGAAGGATCTCGACCCGAAACGTCACCCATTCCTTCTCTCCCGAGATGCTGCCTGACCTGCTGAGTTACTCCAGCATTTTGTGAATAAATACCTTAGTGTGATCTATATGGACAACCTTCTTTTCTCACACTCATAAGATAACATAGTCTACCAGGTGTTAATCCATGGATTGGGGTATTGCCTTAAAGCCCTCTCCGACAAGTCAATGCATTGGTTATGACAGATAATACTATTGCCCTCGCTATACTGATAATGCAGATAAAAACTACCACAATGAAAACTTTAAGATGCCCTGCTCCAGCAAATGTGACAACTACATCAAAGAATCAAATCATATTTCAGCATATGATTGTTGATATGATTTAGGTAGGTTGACATTTTAAATTAAAATGTATCAGTGAAATGAAATACACAAGGCTTCAAAGGTTCAACTACAAATAGAATAATTGATTGTCCAAGGAAGAGAAAACGGATGTGAGCAAAACAGAAATTCTTCTGGTTGTTAGTTATATTTCCCTTACACTCATTTCAACCTTGATGTTTGTTGGACTTTGGCTCATTATCCCGAATTTCAAGAACAATCTTGAATTAGAATATGTGGGGACATTTCTATCAAGTACAAGACAAAACTTCCTTTCACTTAGAGATGAAAGATCAAATCTTTAGTTACAACTGGAATTTAATTCAAGAAATTGGTTGTTTGTTTTGAAGAGTGCATCTGAGTTATTTTAGAGTATAATCTCCACATGCACGTCATGAATAGTCACGTCCTCCCTTCGTCGATATAACATTACATTCTGCTAGATGAGTGCTTAGTGAGCCAAGTACATCTAAAGAGGGAGTCACAGTCAAGAAAGAGACTTTTCTAATACTTTACTTTCAGACTTTAGAGATACAGAGTGGAAACAGGGCCTTCAGTCCACTGGGTCCGTGCCGACCAATGGGCACCCCATACACTAACACTATCAATTTTTACAATGTACTGAAGCTAATTAACCTACAAATCTGTACGGTTTGAAGTGTGGGAGGAAACCAGAGCTCCCAGAGAAAACCAACGAGGTCAAGGGGAGAATGTACAAATTTTGTACAGACAGTACCCATGGTCAGGATCGAACCCAGGTCTCTGGCGCTGTAAGGCAGCAACTCTTTCACTGCGCCACGGGGCCGCCTCTGGACAAATAACGTATGAATTCTTTTAACTTATGAATTCAATAATAACTGAAATAAACATTTCCTCAAAGAATTCATCATCTTACAACAACAAAAAATCCATTCTGAAAGTTTTTATCAATCCTGCATTTTGCATTAAGGATATGGATAATTAAAAGGGGATATTAGACTGACAACTAAATGCAGTTCTTGGCGTGTAAATAATACTTTAATCTTGTTGATGACGAAGCTGGAGCAACTCAAGGGAAGCAGACCGATATTCATCAAAATATGGTGGTTTAGAATGTGCAGGAGTTATTACGGCCTTTACTAATTGAGTTCTCATTTATCATGTAACCAAAAGTTAATACATTTTCATAGTTATTTAAAAATAACCAAAAATTGCTGAATAATAGTCACCGGAAACAAATCCCCACCCTGAACTGAACACTTAGAACGGGGATGAAGAAAAACTTTTTCAGTCAGAGAGTTGTGAATCTGTGGAATTCTCTGCCTCAGAAAGCAGTGGAGGCCAATTCTCTGAATGCATTCAAGAGAGAGCTAGATAGAGCTCTTAAGGATAGCGGAGTCAGGGGGTATGGGGAGAAGGCAGGAACGGGGTACTGATTGAGAATGATCAGCCATGATCACATTGAATGGCGGTGCTGGCTCGAAGGGCCGAATGGCCTACTCCTGCACCTATTGTCTACTGTCTATAAAAGATAAAATGAGAAAGGTATCAGTCCTCCAACAAGTACAAGCCCAGCACTTTCAAACACTCCTCATATGTAAACCCAATCATCCGCGAGATCCTTCTCGTAAACTTCCTCTGGACCCTCTCCAAAGCCAACACATCCTTCCTCAGATATGAGGCCCACAATATTCCAAGTGTGGCTTAACCAGCACCGGATAAAGCTTCAGGACTTGCAAACTCCACACTCCAAAGACTGAAACTAGCTAGAGGTATAACAAAGTCAACCTAATGTGTAATAGCGGAATGCAGACTAAATGTGCATGCATATTACAAAATATTACAAAAAGGAAAATGTAAAATTTGCTTCTAATTCCATTTACTTATTTAACTTAGATTTAATTCACTCTATTGAAAGGCTATTTTTAGATGTTACCAGCTCTTGTTGGGCACTGAAAGGATCACAGCTAGGTTCGTATTCACAAGTTATTACATTTGATAAACCAATGCTTTTGAGAAGAATGCCGATGTCAATATTCCATGAACTAATGATATAGACATCATTTACAGGAAAAAGCTGTGAAGCACTTATCTATTTACTGCCATTCCCGGTGAAGGGTTTTACCATCTCCGGTCTCACATGATGAATATCCAATCTATATGAGTTTCATATCTTAAGACTGATCCAATTTCTGTGAACGTGCACAATTAACTAGAGAATTGCAAAAGGTTTCTGAATACCATGAGGTAAAAAGCTGCAAAAGGAATAGCAATACCACTGTGATAATGCATCCCTATTGATTCAGGTGGTGCACCAATTCTATTGTGCTGTTTGTTCTTTGTTGTGCAGTGAACTAATGCTCACTGGGAATTAGATTTAAACTGACAAATTAATTTCATTCAGTGCCTTCACAGCTGACAAGAAAAGGAAACCTTCATTCTATCAGTTAGGCCAAACTCAACATGTCTCAGAAGCGGAAAAAAACACAGCTTCAACCAACTACATTATAAAGCAATTAAAAAAATAAAACCAAGTAACTAGTGTGGATCCATACCTACAGAGACTAAAAAAGATGCTCAATGTCACACATTTTATCCATATGATTATTTGAACATGTGGTAAACTCTGAAGGCATAACAATCATCATTGGCAGTCACTCGAAGCGAGTATGACTGTCCTCTCCTGGAGTGTCCCTCTCTTCCCTCTCTTCCGTCCCTCTCTTCCCCTCCTCCTTCCCAGATCTCCCTCTATCTTCCTGTCTCCACCTATATCCTTCCTTTGTCCCGCCCCCCTGACATCAGTCTGAAGAAGGGTCTTGACCCGAAACGTCACCCATTCCTTCTCTCCTGAGATGCTGCCTGACCTGGAGTTACTCCAGCATTTTGTGAATAAGTCCTCTCCAGGAAGATGCCTGTGCGTGACTTTGTTTAACGTGGGGAGACTGGTGCACAGACAGCCACCACACGGTCCTTGACAGAGCTGGGTCAGGTTCCAATGGCATGGAGTGCAAGATGACCGGAGACCCTTTTCTGCTGCAGCCTTCATCCGCCTTCCCAACCGTTGTGACGCTCCACTAAAGTCAGCCATCATCCTCCGTCTGTTCCACCATTGAGGTCTTGGTTGGATTGCTCTTTGTCAGGGACCTCCCCATCGACCTTACCGCCATGGGTGACCCTACCAGGAGCGTAGCTCCAGAACGCATCGCTCTCAGGATCACACAAGCTTCTCCACCACGACTAGGTGATAATCCATGGAGAATACCACATCTTCTGCTGTGTTTGAAATACCTGGCATTTTTACCCAACATTGAGTGAATGTTTATGCCAACACTGAGAAGATAACAGAAATGCTATGTCATCCACATCAATTTAAAATATATAGAGTGGATTCAGCAAAAGCTTGGCAATCTGAGCTCAGTCAAACTGGAATTTAATTTAAAAAAATACTGAAGGAACAGGACTTGAGTATGAGATGTGTTGAATCATGATATCAGCAAATAAAGAAACATGGACAAATGAAATGTAGAAATAACCTGTTAGTTTTAGAAGAAAGAAAATAAAGATTCAAAGGAAAGTGTTTAAATAACATTAAACGTGGCAGGTAGTTGTAATGGGATGACAGTCATTCACCTTGAGACAATGCATCTAATTTTATCAATGACTATCTATTTTTGCACGCAAAATCATTTTCCTTTTGTGGTACCAAATAATCAGAGGAAAGCACCCCAGATCTGAGTCAAGAGATTCCTGGCCATCTTGGCAAAACAGCGATTAATATTATGGGCAAACTTTCTTCAGTGATATAAAGAGTAAGAAAGAGGCAAGAGTGGACATTGGACCGCTGGAAAATGATACAGGAGACGTGATAATGGGGCATAAAGAAATGGCAGAGGAGTTGAATAACCTTTTTGCATCAGTCTTCACAGTGGAAGACACCAGCAATGTGCCTGAAATTCAAGTGGGTCAGGGGGTGGAAGTTTGGAAAAGGTGCTTGGGAAGCTGAAAAGGCTCAAGGTAGATAAGTCACCTGGACTGCACCCTAGGGTTCTGAAAGAGGTGGCTTTAGAGATTGTGGAGGCATTAATAGTGATATTTCAAGAATCACTAGAGTCAGGAGTGGTTCCAGTTGATTGGAAAATTGCCAATATCACCCTGCTGTATGAGGTTATGGAGTACTTAGTAGTTCATGATAAAATAGGCCAAAGTCTGCGTGGTTTTGTAAAGGGGAGATCTTGGCTGACGAATCTGCTGGAATTCTTTGCAGAAGTAAATAATAGGACAGGCTAAGGACGTTGTTTACCTAGATTTTCAGAAAGCCTTTGATAAGGCTTGAGGTTGTGAAGCTGCTCAGGAAGATGAAAGCCCATGGTCTCAAAAGGCAGACACTAGCATGGATAGCAGTTTGGCTGGATGGTAGAAGGGAAAGAGTGGCAATAAAGGGGGCTTTTTCTGGTTGGCTGCCAGTGACTAGGGATGTTCCGCAGGGCTCGGTGCAGGGGCCGCTACTCTTCACGTTGTATATTAATGATTTGGAACAGGGGATTGAAGACTTTGCAGCCAAGTTTTCAGATTTTCGAAAATAGGCGGTGGGGCAGTTGTGCAGAGAAACCAGGGACTCTGCAGAACGACTTGGGCAGATTGGGAGAGTGGGCAGAGAAGTGGCAGATAGAATAGAGTGTAGAAAAGTATGGAGTCATGCATTTTGGTAGTAGGAATAAAGGCATAGACTATTTTCTAAATGGGGAGAGAATAAGTTAACTAAAAAGGCAATACGGGGAGAAAAGATGAGGTACGAGGGTAAAGTAGCCAATAATATAAAGGAGGATAGCAAAAGTTTTTTTAGGTACGTGAAGAGGAAAAAAATAGTCAAGGCAAATGTGGGTCCCTTGAAGACAGAAGCAGGGGAATTTATTATGGGGAACAAAGAAATGGCAGACGAGTTAAACCGTTACTTTGGATCTGTGTTTACTGAGGAGGATACACACAATCTCCCAAATGTTCTAGGGGCCGGAGAACCTAGGGTGATGGAGGAACTGAAGGAAATCCACATTAGGCAGGAAATGGTTTTGGGTAGACTGATGGGACTGAAGGCTGATAAATCCCCAGAGCCTGATGGTCTGCATCCCAGGGTACTTAAGGAGGTGGCTCTAGAAATAGTGGAAGCATTGGAGATCATTTTTCAATGTTCTATAGATTCAGGATCAGTTCCTGTGGATTGGAGGATAGCAAATGTTATCCCACGTTTTAAGAAAGGAGGGAGAGAGAAAACGGGTAATTATAGACCAGTTAGTCTGACATCAGTGGTGGGGAAGATGCTGGAGTCAATTATAAAAGACGAAATTGCTGAGCATTTGGATAGCAGTATCAGGATCATTCCGAGTCAGCATGGATTTACGAAGGGGAAATCATGCTTGACAAATCTACTGGAATTTTTTGAGGATGTAACTAGGAAAATTGACAGGGGAGAGTCAGTGGATGTGGTGTACCTCGACTTTCAGAAAGCCTTCGACAAGGTCCCACATAGGAGATTAGTGGGCAAAATTAGGGCACATGGTATTGGGGGTAGGGTACTGACATGGATAGAAAATTGGTTGACAGACAGAAAGCAAAGAGTGGGGATAAATGGGGCCCTTTCGGAATATCATATCATATATATACAGCCGGAAACAGGCCTTTTCGGCCCTCCAAGTCCGTGCCGCCCAGCGATCCCCGTACATTAACAATATCCTACACCCACTAGGGACAATTTTTACATTTACCCAGCCAATTAACCTACATACCTGTACGTCTTTGGAGTGTGGGAGGAAACCGAAGATCTCGGAGAAAACCCACGCAGGTCACGGGGAGAACGTACAAACTCCTTACAGTGCAGCACCCGTAGTCAGGATCGAACCTGAGTCTCCGGCGCTGCATTCGCTGTAAAGCAGCAACTCTACCGCTGCGCTACCGTGCCGCCCAGCTATTTACGATATACATTAATGACTTAGACGGGGATTAAAAGTACCATTAGCAAATTTGCAGATGATACTAAGCTGGGGGGTAGTGTGAATTGTGAGGAAGATGCAATAAGGCTGCAGGGTGACTTGGACAGGTTGTGTGAGTGGGCGGATACATGGCAGATGCAGTTTAATGTAGATAAGTGTGAGGTTATTCACTTTGGAAGTAAGAATAGAAAGGCAGATTATTATCTGAATGGTGTCAAGTTAGGAGGAGGGGGAGTTCAACGAGATCTGGGTGTCCTAGTGCATCAGTCACTGAAAGGAAGCATGCAGGTACAGCAGGCAGTGAAGAAAGCCAATGGAATGTTGGCCTTCGTAACAAGAGGAGTTGAGTATAGGAGCAAAGAGGTCCTTCTACAATTGTACCGGGCCCTGGTGAGACCGCACCTGGAGTACTGTGTGCAGTTATGGTTTCCAAATTTGAGGAGGGATATTCTTGCTTGAGGGCGTGCAGCGTAGGTTCACTAGGTTGATTCCCGGAATGGCGGGACTGTTGTATGTTGAAAGGCTGGAGCAATTAGGCTTGTATACACTGGAATTTAGAAGGATGAGGGGGGATCTTATTGAAACATATAAGATAATTAGGGGATTGGACACATTAGAGGCAGGAAACATGTTCCCAATGTTGGGGGAGTCCAGAACAAGGGGCCACAGTTTAAGAATAAGGGGTAGGCCATTTAGAACGGAGATGAGGAAGAACTTTTTCAGTCAGAGAGTGGTGAAGGTGTGGAATTCTCTGCCTCAGAAGGCAGTGGAGGCCAGTTCGTTGGATGCTTTCAAGAGAGAGCTGGATAGAGCTCTTAAGGATAGCGGAGTGAGGGGGTATGGGGAGAAGGCAGGAACGGGGTACTGATTGAGAGTGATCAGCCATGATCGCATTGAATGGCGGTGCTGGCTCGAAGGGCTGAATGGCTTACTCCTGCACCTATTGTCTATTGTCTATTGTCTAATCCAGAAATTGGAGGTGCAAAGTAACTTGGGAGCACTCGTGCAGGATTCCTAATAAGTTAATCTAAAAGTTATTCCTAAAAAGTCGAATCGATTGTAAAGAAGGCAAATGCAATGCTCACAATTATTTCAAGAGGGTGAGAATACAAAAACAGGAATGAAATGCTGAGGCTCTACAAGGCGCTGGTCAGGCCGCATTTGGAGTATTGTGAGCAATTTTGTGCACCATTTCTGAGCAAGGATGTGCTGGCACTGGAGAGGGTCCAGAGGAGGTTTACAAGAATGATCCCAAGAATGAATGGGTTAACACGATGAGCATTTGACGGCACTGGGCCTGTACTCGCTGGAGTTTGGAAGAATGAGGGGGGACATCATTGAAACATACAGAATAGTGAAAGGCCTCGATAGAGTGGATGTGGAGAGGATGTTTCCACTAGTGGGAGAGTCTAGGACTAGAGGTCATAGCCTCAGAATTAAAGGATGTTCTTTTAAGAAGGGGATGGGGGAGAAATTTATTTAGTCAGAGTGTGGTGAATCTGTGGAATTCTTCACCACAGAAGGCTGTGGAGGCCAAGTCAATGGATATTTTGAAAGCAGAGATGGATAGATTCATGATTAGTACGGGTGTCAGGGGTTATGGGGAGAAGGCAGGAGAATGGGGTTAGGAGGAGGAGATAGATCAGCCATGATTGAATGGCAGAGTAAACTCGATGGGCTGCATGGCCTAATTCTGCTCCTCTCACTTATGACCATATGACAAGATTTTTGGTTGGAAAATGGAAAGGTCACCTCTTATCAAGATTCCTGTCCCAGGACTGATTGTCACAACATTCTCTCCAGGGGAAGTATAATTTTGAAAAGCATTAAATGTGCATGTGTGTGTCAGTGGGCAGTTTTATTCACCGTCACTCCCTCAATTCTACTGGCTCAGCCAAACCAGAACGTGCAGAATTGACTCTAACCTGCATCCCATTCTCTCACTTGCATTTAGCTCTGCTCAGATCAAATTTCCCTCCATTCAATACCTTTTGCATTTCCACATCCTAAATCTCATTTACAATTATTATCTAATGGACTGGGGCAGTGCAACTAAGAATTTCAAACAAACTAAAATTAAAACATACTTCAGTCAAGGT